>NW_027202427.1:3990000-4095000 GCF_024711535.1 Dipodomys merriami
TACCAGTTGAGCTCCACCTCCAGCTTTTTGCTGATTAAGGGGTGATAAGAGTCTCTTAGATTTTTCTACCTAGGATGGCTTCAAATTGCAATCCTCAGATCTCAGTCTCCCGAGTAGCTAGGCATATAGGTGAGCCACTGTCACCTGGCTTGAATTCTTCCAACTTCTGAGCTCAGCACTCCATTTGCCTTTTATTGGCCACATGCCCTTGGCTAAGTCATGCCCCTTCAGAAGTCCTGGCTTTCTCATCTCCTGAAAGGGAGGGTGTCCCTACCTTGATGGTCACACCAGATAACTGTTAAGGGTCAAACTCAAAATTGTCATAAGCTACGTAACTGTCATTATTTTAACATACTTCTTAAACCTTGATGGTTTAAGAAGACATGAGATAGACATATGAGGAATATAAGTGGTCACCTTTCTTTTCTGAATTTTCCTAACGTGACTATCTCTACACTGTAATCCCGAGTGAGAGAAAAGGCTGGAGGAAACATGCAGTCCTGAATACCTACTAAGCCACTGCTGAGTGCATTTCCTTACCCTTAGCTCCAGGAATCATCATGTACCCTTTGAAAAGAAAGAAAGCTTTATTTGAGACATGAAGAACCAGGCCCTCTCCACCACTAATGAGTAGAAGGCTAAGCGCTGACCTGTGACTCATTGATGGGAGCTCACATACAGAAACCCACACTCTATCAGCTGGATGGCCTGAGTTACTGAGCTTTTCTGCTTTGGTTCTTGGTAGTAGTAGAAGGTCCGTGTCCGTGTACCAGCCCTAGAAACATGAAGTGGCCCTAAGTGGAGTACAGGCAGTTGTTGGCTTCAAAGCATCACTCATGGTGAGTTGAGGGATCTACTAGGAAGCCATAAGGTCCAGATCTTAGTTCTCTTCCCAATGGGAGAATAATCTGTAGAACAGTCCAAGTCTAGCTCAATCATGACTCTGGCATCTGTTTTGAATCTAGCATTAGATATAGCTAATTTGGTAGTAATTAGTGTACAAATAATATTGAATTGTGGTTTGATTTTATGTTTCTGATTGAAGTACATTGTACTGAAACATGTGACAAGAAAGAGGTCTGAGCAGAAAAGATGTCTCTAAAGAAAAAGGAAAGGGGCTGGAGGTAGCTATGTCACCACCTCTTTGCCTCCTTAAGGGAATTCATCTCTGAAGAACAGGCAGAAAGTCCTTTATGAATCTATTCCAGACCCCAGGAGACTTAGTTTTTACTTTTTTTGTTTTTGTTGGTTGTGGGGCCTGAACTCTGGGCCTGGGCACTGTCCCTCAGCTTTTCAGCTCAGGCTGGTACTCTACCACTTGAACAGTACCACTTCAGGTTTTTTCTACTTAGGTGGTGCTGAGGAATCGAACCCAGGGCCTCATGCATGCGAGGCCACTGAGCCACTTTCCCAGCCCCGAGACTTAGTTTTTTTTTTTTTTTTTTTTGGGGTCCGGTCGTGGGGCCTGAACTCTGGGCCTGGGCACTGTCCCTCAGCTCTTCAGCTCAAGGCTAGCGCTCTACCACTATGAGCCACACCGCCACTTCCGGCTTTTTTCTTTTTGCTTATGTGGTGCTGAGGAATCGAACCCAGGGCCTCGAGCATGCAAGGCAAGCGCTCTACCACTGAGCCACCTTCCCAGCCCGAGACTTAGTTTTGAAGAAACATGGGAATAAGTTTGTATCATAAGCCCTTCATATTGTAGGGCTATGTTTCCTGTAAATCTCTGTTAATTATTTCTTACCTGATCCTTAAATGTTGGTACTCCCTTAGAGATGTAACCCCTATTATAGACTCTCTAGGTAATTTCCTCTTTTCCCAGGGTTCTGGCCATTTTCAGACTTTAATTCTGCAACTCTGTGACACTATGGCATGTATAGGGGAGAGTTTGTCCTATCTTCCCATTCATCTATCTACCTCTCTGTGTAGGCTGGAAATTTGTGAACATACAGCCTCTTTCTCCCTGGTTCAGTTCCCAGTCTACCTCCCTGAACCCGTGTGTCTTCTCTTAAATCACCCTGCTTCTCAGCCTATTCTTCTGGTCCAGCCCCTTGCTGTGACTCCTGTGCACTCTAGGTCCCTAACTGATCTGTCACTAATCCTTGTTTCCTTCCACCTGGCTCCAAATTATCCATCCGTAGCACATATCTGATTATGTTAATCCTTTGCTCAAAAGCATGCAGTGGCTGTCCTTTGTTTCTGTCCTCAAGTCCTCAGCTTCATATCTGGTCATGCAGGTACATAGCTGTGCCTCTGCTGCTCTTGGCCAGCTTTTCCCTCAGGAAGAAACTTGCCTGCCTGTGGAAGGTACAGAGAACCATTGCACTATCTGCAGAAAAATCTGTTGTTCCTTCCCTCTGTGCTTTGTTTAGAATGGGCCTCTGCTTAAAAGGTGCTTTCCTGGTCTTGTGCCATGGATAGAGGTCTGTTGACATCAAGCACAAAAGCCACTCCCACTGTCGCAGTACACTTCTCTCTGCTTCTCTGTTGTCTGCCTGCTCCTTCATGTCTTCATATTCCTCCTGTTTTCCACCTCTAAGTCAGGGTTCCTGGAGTACTTGTGTATCCATGCTTGCCTCTAGCCCATATCCTAGAGGCACGTGAACAGGAAAATACTGTTGTTTCTAATTTCTTCATCATCAGTGCAAATTGGTGCTTGAAAAGAATTATTGGGGGAATAGGAAGAGAGACAGATACAAAGCCAGCTTGATGCTTTCTTGTTGATGGAGTCAAGTTATCTGTGATTAACCCTTACCAAGCGGCCCATAGCTAAGTGGCTGTAGGGACCCAGGAGCCATTGTTTGGCTCTGTTGTGGTGTGATGAACTTGCTTAGTGTGTACTTCTGCAGCCAAGCAGCTGTAGTTGATAGGAAAGCTGTCTCCCTTAGGAAGGAGCTAACATTCAGAGTCCCAGGACTTCCTCAGATGTGTCTAAACTCCAGGGATTGCTACTTGAAAGCCCACTAGAGACCTGGGACAGAGGAGGCTCCCAGACTTGTTCTTGAGCACTTTCTTCTGAATAGATTTACCTACCGTAGTCAAAGCAGGCATGAACTCTCGACTTCAAATGAATTATTCAAGAGAAAGTGAGAAGACTTTAGTGCCTTAAACATTTACTTCTTTTCTTTCTGACCTGTGAGCTCAGGGCCCCAGCACCTCTGAAAAATGGCCTTCCATGTCTGTGTTCATGACTGGAAAGCCAGAAGGCAGCAGAGTCCTACAGAAAGAAGTGCAGTTTGGTTGTTTTCTCTTTACAATCGAGTATGTTGGGGTTTTGCCAGATAGATTTTCCTTTTGCTTTTTTTTTTTTTTTTTTAATGAAAAGCTTTCCTGGCAGATGTCGGAAAGCCACTTCTAGGGCATTGATAGTTCCCAAAAAAAGACCCTGATTCCCTCTCTCTTGCTGCCAGCTGACTGTGCATTTCCCTGCCCCACATCTGTGCTGTCACCCACAAAAGGCTGAGTCTGTAAGAGCCTGCTTTGGTGAGGCCTGGCCTTTGCCCGCAGGCCTCCCTAGCACAACTCTGTCCTCAGGGGGTAGTGTAGCAGGCCACTCAGCTGCTGTTGCCCTTGATAGTTCATAATCTTGTTTTCATTCTCTGCTGAACCGAACCCAGTCCCTGCTGTCTAGGTGGCATTTAAGGCCCTTAGAGACCTGGCTGAATCTGAACCTTCCTTTCTGCCTTGTGACCCTTTGACTTCCTTTTTCCCTCCTTTGCCCTGTGCTGGTGTCTGTGTCAACCCGGAGTGTCTTCTTCTCACAACACACTTCTCACTCCCTTTTAGAAATGCAGCTGGTCTCTCAGGTCCAAGTTATAGGCTGCCTAAGAAATGCAGATTGTGCTGAGCACCAGCACCAAGGCCTGAGTTTGATCTTGATTTGGCCGCTGCCCAGCTCTGCCCCTGCAGCCTCGTGAGGATAGACGGAATGACCAGTAGAGCAAAAGATGGTGACTGTGTCCTCTATTTTTAGGTGACTTTTTAGATGGCTCTTCACTCATGGGATGGGAAACATATTTCCTCCTCTCGAGGTTTATACTTTGGGTAGCCCCAAAGGTGGAAATCAGCATTTTCTGCCATTATTATAATTATTTGCGATGACCTCCTCTTCTTCCTTAAACAGGTGCTTTGGTGGTATTTGACTTTTTGTCTTCCATGAAAATCAACCCAGTCTCTTTGCCAGGCCCTTGTTCCATAAGCACTTGCAGGGTAGGGAGCATTTAGCTGTTCTCAGTGCATCTCCCAAAGGTGACGAGATCTCCTTGGAGACAGCCAGCCTGCTTCTCTGCCTTTCATTATGTTTATTACCTGTACTGATTTTGACTTGGTATTAAAATGTATTTTTAAGAGAAAAATAAGTGAAGGCCTATGAAGTGATAGCCTATCTCCATGGGCCCCAGTGTTCTCTAATACCAGTCACCATGGCAACACGGTGGCCTTCACCTTTCACCAGTTAGAAGATGAGCTCTTCTGCCTACAGAAGCTGAGCGGATTGGCCATTGCCATTCAGAGCTCCGTGTAGTGAGTCTCTTCCTGAAACACGGTGGGCCTCATTACCAAAGACCTTTCTTCAGACAGAGATCATCAGATGGCAGCTGTAGCCCTTTGCATCTCCTTACTGCCTCATTCCCTTCTCTGTGAAAACTTTGGTCTCTCCTGAATCAGGCCTCAAGGCATGGCCTACAGTCTAAATCTGGCTGGAGATGTGCAGCTGCCTATAGAATGGTGGTCTATATGCTTGCTGCCCACAAGGTGCCAGGGAGACGCGTGTAGGTGATTTCTAAGATGTTTCACAGACCAGCCTGAAGCAGTACTGTGATGCCAGGCAGTCCTGCTGTGCCTCTTAGCAGACTTCATGTCCACTGGCAGTTATCCTTCCGCAAGGTGCCTGTCCCTTGAGCTCCTACCACATCATGCTGGAGTAGAAAGGCAGGATTTGAAGCTCTTGGTTTCTAGTTCTTTCTCTAGATTTTTTTTTTTAACAGAATGCCTTGAGATCAAGTACAAGCACAATAGATCTGAATTCTTACAGCCACCTAGGAGTGGCTGCTCTGTTAGCCCTTCAGTTTATCAGTTTATTAAGTATTGGCCAGAACTTACTCCGCAACAGCTTGACCACCTTCCTTGCCCACTGTCTGCTGTTAGTGTGGAAATAAACTTGAATTTAAGTCCCAGCTCTCTCTCTCTCTCTCTCTCTCTCTCTCTCTCTCTCTCTCTCTCTCTCTCTCTCTCTCTCTCTCTCTTTTTCTCTCCTTCCCTCCCTCCCTCTCCCCTTTTCTCCTTCTCCCTCCTCTTTCCTTCCCCCCATTCTTCCTCCCTCTCTCCTCTTTTCTGTCTCTTTTTGTGAATGCTTACGCTGAGAAGTGAAGTCAGGGCTTCATGCTTGCTAGGCAGGAGTTCTACCAGTTGTGTCATACTTCTAGCCCTTTTGGCTCCCACCAACCTGGACCATGATCCTCCTGTTTATAGTTACGGTTGTGCCTGAGATAATAGGCAGGAACTACCTGCCCAGCCTTTTCTGTTGCCTGGACTGACCTCCCAGTCTTAGTCTCCTGCAAAGTTAAGATCGTTATACACTACCATGTCCAGCTATTGGTTGAGATGAGAGTTTGATGAACTTTTCTGTGCCTAGGTCAACCTCAGTCTTCAATCCGTCTTACCTCTGCATTCCAAGCACCTAGAATTATAGGCATGAATTGCTAGCATCCAGTTTCACTGAATATTATTGATGTGGTGGCTACAGCAGCTTGAAGGAACTGTCCAGCTCACACCAAGCCCCTAGAAAAAAATAACTCATGTCTTCATCCATCTTTCCAGGAAATGCTCCTAGAGGCATTTATTTCTTATCTGCTTGTGCCCCCCTGGCCACAATGGCTGTTCAGGGTATTTTTTAAAATATGCATTTAGTTGAGGTGTAACCAACATATAAATCTGAAGTAATAGCTTAATACATAGGTCTAGTTACCTAGATCAGTATTTAGCTAGCGTCATGTAAGGGTCCCCTCCTAATGAGTACTCCCCAAACGTAGCGACTCATTGGACTTCTATCACCACCAATTGTTTTGCCTACTCTTACGTGTTATATAAATGGACATTGTACAATATGATTTTCTGTATATATATATTGTTTATCTGGTCTACATAATGAATATTTAGATTGTTCCTAGTTTGGGGCTATTATAAATGATGTTGCTGTGGATATTTTTACATATGACTTTTGATGAACATAATATATAATTATATGTAATTTCTATTATATAATGACTTATATTTGTTTAGGCTTTCCCAGTAATGTTTTATTTACTTTTCTGAAGTGATCTTTTTTGGTAGATACACTCCTACACATTTTATTTTTGCTAATGAAAATGCTATTCCTTTTTCCTTTAGTTTTTGTTTATTGTTGGCAGATAGAAATAAAATTGATTTTTATTTTGTGACTTCTTACCTTGTAACTTGACAATCAACTTACTACTTTATATATTGTATATTCTTAGATTTTTTTTTTCTTTTTACAAATAAAGTGTCATGTCATCTGAATCATGGCAACTTTTTTATTCCAGTCTAAAGGTAGAATTTTTTTAAAATTTCAACTTTTCTTTATCACACTGGCTGACATCAATGCAATTTTGATTTGAAATTAATATAGGGAGCATTCTTTAATTATAGATTTAGGGGGAAAATATTTGATATTTTTCATTAAGTATATTAGCTGTAAGTTTTAACAGCTATTCAGAGTGTGTGTGTGTGTGTGTGTGTGTACGCGCACGCGCGCGTATGTACCCATGTACTTGCTGCTGATACTGGATCTTGAACTTGGCCTAGGTGCTGTGCCTTAGCTTTATTGCTCCACTTCTGGCTTTTTGGAGGTTAATTACAGATTACAGTCTTGCAGACTTTCCTGACTGGGATCTCAGCCATCTGAGAGTTATGATTATAGGTGTAAGCCACTGACACTGGGCAGCTACTTAGATTTCTTTTTCTAAGTTACTGAGAAGTTTTCAAGAACCCAATGTGATTTTTCAAATTGTACATTGATTTTTTTATCCAGGTTTTTTTTTTATTGTTTTCATCCCTATTCTTTAATACTGTTTTCATCCACCTTCTTAAGGTTGTTTTCTGTTTTGTTTTTTTTTTTCTGCTATTTAGGATTTTATTGCTCCTTTTTTTTCTAGCTTGCTTCAGAAGGTAGAAGCTTAGGTTGTTGACTAAATACTTATTCTAATATAGTCTTCTTTTTTTTTTATTTTATTTGAGAACATACTGTACAGAGGTGCTACAATTACATGGGCAGGATAATGCATACATTTCTTACCAAGCTCTAATATAGTCTTCTGAAGCAGCAACTTTTCCTTTTGGCACAACTTTTTCCTCATTCACTATTTTTATGTGTCATATTTTCATGATTTTTTTACTTCAAGATATTTCCTGATTCTATTATGATTTTTTGTTTTAAATTTGAGGCATGGGTCACTAGAAGTATGCTATTTACTAACACTTGGCTTTTTGTATTTAAAAATTTAGTTATTCTGTTGTTGATTTCTACCTTGATTCCCTGGTCATCAAAGAACACAGTTTGTATGATTTCAATACATGAAATTTATTATGACATGCTTTATAGCCTGTGGTTTGTTGTGGAAAATACTACATTATACTTGAAAGCAGTACATTTGGTTTAGTCTTTTCAGTTGTTGGCTGCATTGCTCCATGTATGTCAATTGCATGTAGCTGGTTAATTGTGTTGCTCCGGTTCTCTATCCTTATTGAATTGTCTCTTGTCAGTTACCAAGTGTCTGCTCCATGGTTATGCTTTTAAGTTTGTCTGTTTCTCTTTTAAGTCATGTCAGGTTTTACTTTAGTATTTAATAAATATTTAAAGAATTAATAGGTTCATGTAAATCTGAGACTTTTAACTCATGCCAAAATGATTCTTTTATCTTTGTGAAATGTCTTTCATAAAATGTCTTGCTTTACATGCTACTTTGACATTAACTGCTTTTGCTCTCTTTTAGCATTTATTTTATTTTTTTCTTAAATTTTGTTGTAAGGATGATGTACATAGGGGTTACGATATGTCAGGTAATGAATGCATTTCCTTTTGAACAGTATCACTGTCTCCCTCATTCCTTACCAGTTTTTCCCCTTCCAACTTCCCTTCCCTCCAAGTTATATAGTTCATTTCCAACATAGTATCTAGTAGGTTTCACTGTTGATTCGGTTGACCCTTTGTTCTTCTAGCATTTAGTATGTCATTTTCCAGCCTTTCATGTTAAATCTTTTTTATGTTCTTTATGTTTACAGGCTTACTTCTTTACTGTAAGTAGCATAGAACTTGGTTGTCTTCTTTGTGTTACTGTTTCCTGGATGATGCAACATGTTTACCCCCTTTCCATTGCAGTTTATTTCCTTTTGGCAGTTCTGTGCCTCTGTCTGTGATCATTTGTTTCATTCTGAAGAATGAAGGACTCTCTTCTATATTTTCACTAGATATGCTCCTTTAGTAATTGTCAGCTGCCAGTAGCCATGAGAAGATGAATCAGGAAGCATACTCTACTTAAACTTTTCCTGTGGCCAAATGAAGTCATCAGGCAAAGCCTTTACTTAAATAATTAAGGCTAATAATGCTAGTGCTGGGAGGACTGTGACCTCTCAAACAAGTTCTTGGTTCTACTTTTTCTTTGCATTGTCACAGTTCTGTTAACCAGAGTTTGGAATGACTGTGATGGATGGAAACACTTGCTTGAAGACTACATTTTTTGTGCTGACAGTGATTGTACTTACCCATCTCTGTGTGGCTGCATCTTTGCTTTGTCAGGGGCCTGGTGAAGAACAGTCCATTCCAATAGATGCAGATGGAGTATCACTTTTCTAGGGCCTTAAATCTAGTGAATAAAAGGTGAGTGAGCACTCAGAGTCGTGCCCTTTGGCCCTTGCACCAGTGCTCCTCAATTCAATTGTGCATTGACAGCAGTAATCTAGGAAGACCTCTCCTCTGGTTCTACCTCCATCCCAGGTCCACGGTCTATGGGAGAACCAGGACTAGATCATACCAGTGACTAGAGCTGAGCTTTTTGTCTTTATGGGCTCCTTGGAAAGGACACCAAAGTTTGGGGGACCAGGGAAGGCTTCCCAGAAGAAATGAGCTTTAAGACTTAAAAGTAGAAACAAACAGGTAGAGGATATTGAGAGGTATATAGGGAGGGGCGATCTGACTAGAGAGAGGCAGTGATCTGCCAAGGGATGAGAGAAAAAAATTGGTACATCAAGGGTATCTGAGAAGTTGGAGGAGAGAGGGGAAAGGTGGTCCTCATGTCCTGGAAATGTTCTCTTATCCTGAAGTTTTTATTATCCCTAGGAAGCTGGTGGCTCACCTAAGCTCTGTGCTATGTAATCAGGTCCACCTGACCTCTCTACTTGGGAAGGCCGGGTCCCTAAAACTCAGAACTTGGCTTGTTCCCTGTATCCACCTTCTGTGTTGCATCTGAAGGCTTGTTCCTTCTTCATATGCCAGTCTCAGTTAATAGCAGTAAAAAACCAAAACACCCTCAAAGCCCTGTTTCTTTTTCTTTTCTTTTCTTTTTTTTTTTTGGGTCCGGTCATGGGGCCTGTACTCTGGGCCTGGGCGCTGTCCCTTAGCTCTTCAGCTCAAGGCTAGCACTCTACCACTTGAGCCACAGTGCCACTTCGGCTTTTTTTCTTTTTTGCTTGTGTGGTGCTGAGGAATTGAACCCAGGGCCTCCTGCATGCAAGGCAAGCGCTCTACCACTGAGCCACCTTTCCAGCCCCTCAAAGCCCTGTTTCAATGGATCAAATCTCTTTTGTTTTCAGATAGCCACACTAAATGTACTAAGACATTTTCCATCTTGATGCCATCTGACAAATGAATTAAATGAGCATGTATATATATATATATATATACATACATATATATGTATGTATATAAACATATATATGTGTGTGTATATATATATATATATATATATATATATATATATATACACACACACACCCTCAAAGCCCTTTCTTCTCTAACTTTGCAGCAGTAACATTGTTGGAGCCAATAAGTATTTGCTAAGTGACTATATCCTGTGGCTCCAATGCATAGCCCAGTACCTGTCACTTAGGGGAGAATCCAGCTAATGTGAGTGAAGTGGGAAAGCTGGGTCTGACTGGTACCATCTTGGCCATGTGGTGGATAGGGAATTGGGTTTAACTGGTACTATCTTGTCTTCATGCCTGAATTTCTAGAGACAGGGGTGGGGACTTGGATGATAGGGTACTGGGTCTGCCAGTCCTGTGCCTTGAAATTGGGAGATCCTCAAGTTTCCTGTGACCCTGCCCCCTGCCTCTGACACTATTTAGACCCAGACCAGTTCGGCACCATTACGACATGCCTACTGTCTTCTGTGTCCTGTCTCCTGGCTCTCCCCCCAGTCACCATGGCATCCCACTCAGCTCTCCATTGGAGCTGATCTGGTTTGTTAGTATTGTTTTTCTGCTCTTTCTTTCCTTTCCTGCTCTCATGGCTCAGTTTTCTGACAGTGTGAAGGGTATTCTAGGGGCTATAGGTCATTGTGATGAGTCCACCTCCTGATGCTGGCTCTCCAATAAGGACTCCCAATTTAACCTCTCATAATGTAGCTTCTCTGTTTCTTGGAACTGAGTTATCTTACAACATAAAGATGATACAGTTTTACTTGTTGAAAATCTGAGTGCCGCTCCCTGTTTGGTAACCCTTAGCTCACAGAAGAATGCAAATATAACTTGTACAGAGTTTAAACCTTTGCCCTGGAGCTTGGGGGAATAGAAGGCTCAGTCATGGAGGCCCTGCTCTGTGACAAGGATCTATCATCCTTACCCCAGTTGACCCCCACAGTAAGAGCTGGGACCCTGGGAAAATCAAAGGAGATAGCTTTTAAAAAAAAAAATTTTTATTATGAAAGTACCGTACAGAGGGGTTACAATTACATGGGCAAGGTAATGAGTACATTTTGTATCAAGCATTGTTGCCTCCTCCTTTGTTTCCCCTTCCCATTCCCCATCCCCCATCCCCCCCCACCCAGCCAACGTTGTAAAGTTTGTTTTTCAACATAACAACTTGTATATCTCATTGTTGCAATGGGTCCACCTGTATCCTATTTTTTTTTTTTTTTTGGGTCCTGTACTCTGGGCCTGGGAGCTGTCCCTCAGCTCTTCAGCTCAAGGCTAGCGCTCTACCACTTGAGCCACAGCACCACTTCTGGCTTTTTTCTTTTTGCTTAGTGGTGCTGAGGAATAGAACCCAGGGCCTCAGGCATGCAAGGCAAGCACTTTACCACTGAGCCACCTTCCCAGCCCACCTATTTAAATGGTTTGTTTTTGCCCTTCCCCTCCACAGATTATACCAACATCAAATACAATGAAAGCAGGGGTTACATACCACCAGTACTCTGGATGGGTTTCTTTATCCTTCTTGCTGTACATTGTTTAGCTGATGAGCTAGTGACTAAGTGAATGAGCAGTTAGCTGTTTTCTGCCATTCTTAGTCAAACTGTGAGCTTGAGAGCAGGGAATGTGCTTAATGCTTCAGGGTCTGGCACACAGTACTTGCTTAAGAAATAGCAATGGAGTGAACAGCAGGAAAAGGTGAATACAACACCCCACTGAGAATCAAATCTGCCTTACTCCTTCTGCTCCACTGCAAGTAATTCATTAAGTTGACTGCCTCCTTTCTTTTGTTCTCAAGTCTGTAAAAGGGAGAACTCCTCCTGTCTCCCTCCCCTAATACCTAGGAACCAAGTTAATTAGATAAGTTACTGGAGAAGCTTTTTGAATGCTCAGAACAGCTAATGTGAACTAGGGGTCTCTAGCCTAACTTGCTGGGCTGCTAAGGGAGTGTAGCGCTCACTCCCCAAGGGCAGCAAACCACAGCTATTGTGTGATGGTGGGCCCTGGGGTGTGGTGTGGTCTGTGTCTTTCAGCCTGTATCCTTTCTCAAGCTGACTGTGAAGCCATGTCAGGGGAGAAACTTAAGGTATTGGGCTCAGAGGCAGAGGCAAGTCTTGCTTCTCCCATGGGTCTTGTACTCTCACTTGATAAGAGGATACATACGTTATCTTGAAGGATTGGTGGTTCTTAATATAAAGCCGGGGTAGAGCGCTAGCCTTGAGCTGAAGAGCTAAGGGACAGAGCCCAGGCCCAGAGTTCAGGCCCCACATCTGCCAAAAAAAAAAAAAAAAAGATGAACTATTAAAAAAAAATTTCAAAACCTCCAGGATGATCCTTGGCCCCAAGAGAATCCTATTGTCCCCTCTCTCCTTGTTAATTTTTTGGTCACACCAAAAACTTAGGGTTTCATCACCTTTATAAGATCTCAGGTCACTAGACTTTACTGAAGCTGAGTGGAAGAGACTGTTCTGAGGTTTGGGTGTAGGGTTCCTGCCACAGAGAGGTCAGTAGCCTCTGACATTGGCCCAGATGCCAATGTCTTTCCTCCTACAAAAGTGGTTTGTTCCTACCTTCTGGCAGCAGTCACCATACCTGCCATTTGTCCTGACCAGGGATGTCAACTCACTGGTAGCAGTTGGAAGCCTTTAGTTACAAGCAATGAAAAACAACTCTGACTAACTTAAAGAGATTGCCAGGAGGACCTTGTGGGCCCCTAGACCTGACAGGCAGCTGACAAGTCAGGCTTAGACAGAGGCCATTCTGGGGTTCAGAAAGCAGGGATTTCTGTGTTGAGTGTCATACAATGGCAGCCATTTGAACTTGATGGCTCTACTCAAGATTGCCTTCATGTGGATCTCATGTGTTCCCTGGCAAGAAGAAAGAAGTGTTTCGCTGGAGGATTAGATGTTGGCGTTAGGTGTTTTCAGGCCCTGTCATAGCCAGGCCTTCCTGCGTGTCAGGAGAGACCTTCCCCAGAGCATCCCTAGCAACATTGTCCTTCATGTCCTCATCACACCCCAGGAGCACACACGCACGTGTGTGTGTGTGTGTATGTATGTGCGCGCGTGTGCGAGTACGTGTGTGTGTTAATTGACATACAGTTGGACAGCTTGCAGTATTTGTAACACTCAGCGATATCTCTCCTTTCATTTCACATATTGATCATTTGTATTTTCTTTTTTGTCTTATCAGTTCAGCTTGGAATTTATGAATTTTGTTGATCTCTTCAAAGAACCAACTTTTGGCTCTGTTGATTTGTTCTTTCATTGATTTCCACTCTCCTGTTTTTATTACTTCTTTTTTTTCTGCTTACTTTGGGCTTAATTAGTTGGTTTTTCTCAGCTTCTTAAAGTGGATCTATAGATGATGGATTTGGCATGTTCTTTTCTAATATCAGGGCTTACAGCTGCCAAGTTATCTCCAATGGCTATTTTTTTATTACCTGCTATAGATTTTCCTTGCATATGTGTAGTTCAGGAGTCTGTCAGAGATTGGGCAGTTTTTATGAAGACTTTGGGTTCTCCTGTCTGGAGTAGTATTCTGAGTGCCCACCTCAGCTAGTATGAACTTAGTTTCCAGATGTTGTTGTGCCTCAAACTCAGATTTCTGGCTTTCTGTTTGGTGTCTACCTCTTGTTGTGGCACCAGATGGGACCTGTTCTCAGGAACATTTTATAAAAGCCCTCTACCTGACCAGGGCATTCCATTCTTCTACATGTTGATGTCCTCCCAGCTTCTGCCTGTGACTCATTGTTCAAGGCCTTCACTGGGTTACATTTTCTTTTCCTTTTTTTTCTTTGGTTGTGAGGCATGAACTCAGGGTCTGGGCGCTGTCCCTGAACTCTTGCTCAAGGCTAACAAACACTCTACCACTTTGAGCCACAGTGCCACTTCCAGTTTTCTGGTGGTTAATTGGAGATAATAGTCTCAGGGACTTTCCTGCCTGGGATGGCTTTGAACTGTGAGCCTCAGAGCTCAGCCTCCTGAGTAGTTAGGATTGTAGGTGTGAGCCACCAGTGACTGGCTGCATTTTTTTTCCTGGATTTTATCACTTTGTTTTCCTCAAAAGTTCTGGAGTGGACATTTGGCACCCCTCCCCATGTGAGGGAATTATGGGGTGAGGCCTTTGGCAGGTGATTAAGTTTAGATGAGGTTGTAAGTATGAGCCTCCACCATGGAATCAGTGTTCTTATGAGAAGATAGACTGAAATTCCCTTTCCCTCTACCATATAGCCATCTTCAGAGGAGGAAGCCCTTCTTCTCAGGATGCCAAATCTCCTCCCATCATGATCTTGGACTTCCCACCCTCCAGAAGTGTGGAAAGAGAAAATTTGAATTTCAAGCCACCCATTTCACAGTGTTTGAGCAGTTTGAACTTCCTTAGACCACTTGAGTTTTGAGCTATTCTTCCACATAGAAAGTGGATATCTCCTGTTAGTGCTTGTGTTGTGCCACTTTCTGTCATTAGACGCTGTTGATCTCCAACTAGATTGTAAGGTCAGGCAGGAGGCCTCTGGATCTTTTACCTCTTTATAGCCCCTAGTCTTCTCATAGAGTCCTGCCCAGGGGAGGATTACAGTCATTTGGGGCCATGGCTTCAGTTATTCTACCCACTCTACGCTTCTGCAGACACCAGACCCATCAGTCTCCTGGTTTTCTCTGGTTAAAGATACCTGAGCATGCTGTGTACAGCATGTTTACAGGAATTTCCTCACCCCATTGCTCTTCCTATGTTCCTGTTTACCTTTTTTGATAGAGACATTTTGTTTTCCTGGTCATTCAGTTTCTTTTCATAAAAGAGCCTCATTAGGGCTAGGAATGTGGCTTAGTGGTAGAATGCTTGCCTAGCATGCATGAAGCCCTGGGTTCAATTCTTTAGTACCACAGAAACAGAAAAGGCCAGAAGTGGCGCTGTGGCTCAGTGGTAGAGTGCTATATCCTTGTGCAAAGGCAGCTCAGGGACAGTGCCCAGGCCCTGAGTTCAAGCCCCAGGAATAGAAAAAAAGAGAGAGAGAGAGAAAAAGAAAAAGAAAAAGAAAAAAAAGCTTCATTGTGGCCACTGCTTAGTTGCTGGCCTCATTATCTTTTATTTAACTACCATACATCAGCTCATGACTTTACCATATATCAGCTCATGACTTTTTTACCCTCGTCAGAAAAATCTCTTACCCTTGCAACCTGCTCTTAATGTGGCCAGATTGCAAGCACTTGAGCTAACCTGCTCTGTCTTCTCCTTGCTACCTTTTCCTATTTTATGCTAACCTCATCTGCCAACAGCTACAGTGCCAAGCACAGTGTCACTGGGCCGTAAGACAGAGCATCTCCACATGTGTTGCTTCTAGCATCTGTGTAACATTAAAATCAGCTAGCTATCCAGCAGCTGCATTTGAATATTTGTAGAATAGATGGTGAATCTGCCAGAATCTTCCCACAAATTCATTCTGCTTGTTGTCTTCTGTCACAGTTATGAATCTGACTCATGGACCTCACCTTTGCTGGATGGAGGAAATGGAATGACTGGAAAATCTTTTTTCCTGTCTTCATGTTTCAGCTTGCCTTTGTTCTCCTTTCTGCTTTGTAGCATCTTTGGGAATAGGAATCAAGTAGTACCTCCTGGTAGTCTGGTGTAGAGGAGGGACGGCTGGTGTGGGACTAGAAATGATCAGAGCTAATCTAAATCTGCCTTCTCTGGGAACTTTTGATGAATGGAGAGACAGGAATAATGTGTGGCATATCTAGCAAGAGGAAGCCCTGAAGGTTTACCCAGGTTTTGTCTGGGCCTCACTCATCTTACCTACCCCAAGCCATTGTCTAAGGGACTAGAAGTCACTGGGCTGATGTGATCATGTATTCACCCTGCTTAGAAAGTATAAAAGCCACAGATAAAAATCACCACCGAGTCAACTCCCATTCTGTATGGGGAGCAGAAGATGTTTCTCTTCTTCATTTCTCCCTATGTTAACCCTGTTATGCTAAAATAAATCCTTGCTAAACCTGAGAGAGGAAAGAGAAGAAAGAAATAATCAAAACTAGCTGAGTTAGGACCACTGCACCACTTCTCAGAGCAGGTGCCATGAGTGTGTGTCTCTCCCAGCCAGATACTTCTGGTATCTGAAGGGCAGGGAGGTCCGTGTGTTAACTTCTTGTCTTCCTTGTTGTCAATTTGGGCTGGCCCGTTTCCAGGTCCAGCCTTCATGGTGTGATGCATGCTTCCCACACAACAGAAGAAGTATAGTCTTTATTTCCATTAGGAGGTACAGCAGGAAGTCATCCAGTCCTCTGAATGTGATATTGCAAGGGCTCATTCACAGGCTTTTCAAGCTCCAAGAAGAGTCTTAACTTGTTAGTTAAGAAGCTCATTAGGAAGCTAGTTTTCTCCAGGGGTTAAGGTACACATTTCTAACTGTGTGGCTGGTTCTGCCCCTTTAGGACAACTTGCCTCCTTTCACCTAGGGACAAGAATTTGTAATTCCTGTGAAAGTAGAAGATTTGTCACTTCTAAGGATACTAATATGTGATAATTCTGGAATTCCTAAGTAGCACTTTGAATAGGAGCGACTTTGTTAAAACAGTTGGCATACTGCCTTTTCTATGGTATTTCTTTGATAAAGACCTATCCAGAAGTAATGTGGAGAATGGTTAGATGATAAACTTAATATTCACACAGACACGAATCCACATCCAACCTGGCCATCTGACAGCTATGCTGTCTGGGCTCAGCATCTACTTTAATAAACAGTGGCTATCATACTGATGAGTATTATGTGTTAGATAAACATCTGACCCCCTTCAGGAAGCTTTTCTAACATCATAGAATGGCTTTAGGTGTCTCAAGTTATGCTTTTGTTAAAATTATAATGCCATTGCCTTATATATGAAATTATATGTATATATGAAATTATCAATGTATTCTTGTATATATGAAATTATCAATGCAACTTGAAAGTCTAAATTTAGCTCAACAAACATTTATACTGCATATTGGGTATTAGGTATCATGCCAGATGTGGGAATACAAGCAGGAGTGACTCGGGGTCCTCTCATAAACTCTCCTACCCTTACAAGGGGATCAGTAGCTATAGATTAATTAGAATAACAATCATTATAAAATACATTTAATTGCTATGGAAATGCAGATGGGGCATAACAGTTCTGTTTGAATGGAGAGAGGAAAAAAATATGTCAGGCATCTTAATTGCAGCCATAGAAACCAGCTCCAACTATTGTAAGCAAAAAGGCAATTTATCTGAGGGTTGTTGGGGCAGGGACTGCAAGGCCAGGCTTGAGGGGATGGGCTGGAAGCAGGGGATTGCCTAGAAGAACCTAGAATATGAAGCCTTGCCAGTTGGGTCCACATTGTCCTGCTGCCACCACTACTTTCAATGTGGTGTCCATCAGTTCAGGCTCTGTTAGTTCCTCCATTGTGTGTCATTTTCCAGGATTCAGTCTCATGGGATGGTGACCGTCTGAGTCCAAGTCTGGTACTTACTCTGTCTAACAGAGGGCAGAAAATGTGCACATGGATGGCCCCTCTTTGCAAAGAAGACACTCTCCTCCACCAATCAACATGGGGTTGAATTCAGTGTGAAGGAAGCTTGGTTGGGTTCTGCACAGTTGAAAAGCAGCAGAGCATTTGAACAAATCATTGAAGAATTTTCTAGGCAGTCAGATAAGATAAAGAAAAAGAAGCATTTCTAGCAAAGAGCAGAAGGAACCAGAAGTAAGTGTCCTGGAAAGCCCTGGTCGCTCTGGAGGGGTGGAGCTCCGATGTGCAATTGGCAGTGCTTACAGCTGGCTGAGGCTAGGTCAAATGAAAGTGTTTCTTCCATTGCTAATATCTGCTCTTCCAAGAGAGAGCCTAGGCATGAACTCTGGTTGGGTCCATGGAGTTTGAGCAGGTTTCCCATTGACTTCTGGGTCCGTGGTGCAGTGGTATGAGGATGCAGTGTCCAGAAAGGCCCAGCGGGCTCTGGGGCAGCAGCCTTGTGATCTCTGATGTCATCGTCTTGGTCCAGGAGTAAGCAGTCTGTGATCTCACTAAGAGGTGGGAGGCCCAAGCCTGCCCGACATTGTTATGTGCTGAGGGTATGGCTGAGCCAGGACATCTTTCTCTGGTCATTAGGAGTTGTCGCTCTGACTCCTTCACCTCTGGGCACTCTGGAGGCCCTTTCTTGCTCACTGGTGTACAAGACCTGCAGGTTTGAAGTTTCCATGTGGACCTGGTGTGCTACACTCAGATCTGGCTCTCTCTGCTCAGAGCACAGGTCTTCCTCTGGCCACATGGGAGCTGGGCTGTCTGTCAGCCCTTTTCCCTGCAAGGAGCCTTAGTTGTCACATGTCATGTTAAAGCATCTTCTCTGAACTCAACGATTTAGAGCTTCAGTGAAAAGCAGCAGGCCTTGAGTTGAATTACTGATTCCTTTTTCTCCCTCATCCATCTCTGTTTTTTGAGCCTGTAGATTAGATACACCGGTAGGCTCTGCTTTGCTCACTCTGGCTTATTTCAAGTGGCATGTTGTTCTCCTACACCTGAGAGGCAGCCCCTACCTTATTCACAGGCAGGGATTCTATTCTCCATCATTACTTTTTAAAAGGTGTTCAGCTAGAAAATTGCATATTATTTCCTCTGTAAAGGTTTTTCCTTGCTGCCTTTGTATAGCTACAGCTGTCATAACCACAGTTGATATTTTGTGTGCCTGTGCATGCAAGTGGATGGTGCAGGAAGAGAGATAATCAGGCTGTCCTCTTGGGCAGCAGCCCTCCAGTTCAGCTTTTATGAACTGGATTTAAAAAATAAATAAGTCAGATCCTATCACTCTCCTGCTCAGAGCTCTCCCAAACCTCTCCCCACAGCCTGCAAGGCCCTGTACCTTGGGGCTTCGCCTGTTTTCCATACTATAGCTCATGCTCTCCACTCTACCCCCAGCCATTTGTTCTGGCCTCCCTGTCCCTCAACTGTGACACATTGGTTCCCACTCAGAAGCCTTTGCATTTCTCTTTTCTGCCATGAGTGAACTTTCTTGGGATCTTTGTGGCTGCTCTGCCTGTCACACAGCTTTCGGCTTGAAAGTCACCTCCTCTGGAGGGTTGGTCAGCCCCGTCCCTCTGGGCTCCCAGTTTGTCCTTGAAGCCCTTCATCACACCTGTTACCCCATTCACGCCTTCATTTGTGTTCATCTTTCTGTCCCATTGTTGTGCATAGTCCCAGTTCTGGGCCCATAAGAAGTAATCGATCTTTGTTACTGACTGAACAAACACAAGAGTGAAATGGCAGAAGAGACATTGCAGGCTCTAGCAGAGATGATGTAGGGGTGAGAGGACGGAGGGTGTCCCAGGGAGGTGGAGATCTCGATCAAGGTAGAGGTGCCCCTGCAGACCAGATCTTGGCTGGTCTGACTCAGCTAGGCCTGCTCTGCGCATATAGTGACACAGGCAGGAAAGCAGCACACTGAGGGTGCTGGGTGGTAAACACTGTGCTAATGTCATCAGCAAGCAAGAGAGGAGGAGCCCAGCCTGTTTCTCCTTGGCAGAACTAGCCAGTATGATAGGTTTTCACCATGTATCAGATTCCCCACTGCTATTCAGTGCAAACCTGTGGTTATCCTACCAGGCACTAAAAACACTCGAGTACCAGACTGCTTCTGGGTTTAATTTCCAACCTCACCATTTTTGTGCTTTGAAACTTTATTAGAAACTGTAGAGGTGATACCATGGTTTCTTAAGATAGTCTTGCTTGGCAAATTATGCCCAGTGGATCTTACTACTCTAGTTGATGAAGTCCATTACTTTAGTGTTTTAGCTATGCCATTTTGCTGCTTGTGTGGCCCTGGTGATCCGACTACTCTCTTTTTTGCCTTTAAAATTGGTTTAATAATAGGTATTCACATGACTGTCTATTATGTGGATTAAAGGAGCACATAGTAACAGTTTATTAACTATTAATAGAGAGTCATGGTTTCTGATTCGTTTTGTCAGAATCAGGATTATACTTCTTGCCCTTACCAATATCAAGGTGTTGCAAGGAGAAACAAAGGTTGCAGAGACAATGCTGTAAGATAGGCCAGATATGTGTAGTTAACATCTGAGGATTCTCTGTTGTCTTGTTCTTTCCTTACTTGGCCCCTAGGGGGAGAGCAGGCTCTGCTTGCCCAAGAGGCCATCTAGCAAGTGAACCCTCACACTTGAAGCCTCTTACTTCATGTTTTACCCTGTGTGGCCTCAGTGTAGATGGGGCCAGACACAGGCTCAGCACCACGTATCCTATAAGAGGAGATTTGTAAGGAAGCAGCAAAGGTAGACACGGTCTTCAAATGAGAGAGCTATTTTCATGCCTCTCTCCCTTGTGATAAAAGGCAAAAGGAGGCTTCAGAAAGAGCATAAAATAGCAGATGGTCCTGCAATAGAATGTGTTTCGAAGTTCTTTGCCAGGCATCAGTGACCCTTAGGGTATGTGCCTGGGGTAAAGAAGAGTAAAGACATCGCTCTAAGTTCTGTCTTCTCTGAACACTTCTGAGCCCCCTCCTTCCTAGGACAGGTGGGTAGTTTAGAAGGTGAGGAGCATGATCTTAGAGAAGTGCATAGACTTTAAGGAGATGGGACTTTGTCCTGGGGTAGAGGGGATGATAGGCTTGGCTTTGGGAGGAGCCATTGAGAGCTGATGGAAGCTCAGCACCCCTTGACAAGCTGCAATCCCTTCTGAGCTGTGCTGGCCTCTGGAGTGGAGCGCCCTATCCAAGCTGGAGTATGGAGGAGAGGGAGGCCAGGCTCCTCTGGAGACTATCTCCCCCTGACCCAGGCATTTCCAGGACTCGTACATCAGGATGGAATTGCAGTACCAGGAAGAGGACAAGGCTCAGACAGATCAAACACTGCATCCAGTGTTTTGTGGTGAATCATTGTTAGAGCTAGAACTCAAATCCGAGCTTCTTAACCCTCAAAATTACCATCTTCACAGTCTGCCTCACCCTGCCCTTGAATCCGCATCTCAGTGTCACTAGCATTCTTTGAGTTCTGAGAGAACACATTTGCTCTGTATCCCTGGGGAAAAAGAGACAACAGCAAAATCTGGCCTCTGGCCTTCAGGAACTTGGAAGGATACCCACAAGCAGGTGAACACACACTTTCCTGTCTTAGAGTTTTCTCTGTATAAACACATGTATTCTCACAGCAAGTTAAATACTGGCAGTAATTTGGCAGCTTATGTAAGTTTATAAGCTTATATAAGCTTATATCCATGTGCTAATTACCATGTTCGCTCTGCAACCATGTGTAACTATGTTGAGATATCATAAAGCATGAGGCTGTGCTCTAATTTATCATTACAGTATAGATAGATATGGTTGCCCAGGTACAGACCTGCAGTCTGGAGAAGTTACTGTGTTTTCTTCTCTTCCCCTGCATTTGATCAGTCTTTTCCTGCTGAGTCCTGGCCTTTCCTCAGCACCCAGCTTCAGTTGAACCTCTCCATGTCCACCTGGAGGATTGTGTTGGCTTTCTTGTCTGCTGATGGTACATCTTTTTCTCAGTATTTTGATGACTTTTGTTTCCTTGCAGTCCTCTATATTTTAACATCTTTGTTGATACCTAATTTATATACCATGAAATCACCCATATAAAGTAGATGATTCCTTGATTGTTAGTATATTCACTAAGATGTCAACTTTTCATCATCCTAGAAAGAAACCCTTTGCCACTAGTAGTCATTCTGCTCCCTAGCCAGCCCTTGGCAACTATGCATCTGCTTTCTGTCTTCTGTGTCTGCCTACTCTGAACATTCATATGAACAGAATTATCTAATATGTGGCCTTTTATGTCTGGCTTGTTTCTTAGCATATTGTTTTCAAGGTTCATTTTTGTTAAAGCATGTATTAGAGTTCTATTCCTCTTTCTGACTGAATTATAGTCCATTGTAAAGATAAACTACATTTCACAATCCACACACTGGTTGATGGGTTTTCAGAGGTACATGTGGGGAAAGTGGGAAGTGACTGCTGCTCACAGACTTTCCTTTTGGGGGTGAAGAAAGCATTTTGAAATTAGCTGGCAGTAATTCCACAACCTTGTGAATAGTGTAAAGATCATTGCCTTGATGGTTTTGGAAGAATGAATTCCACATCAATTAAAACAATTTGAAAAGCTCAAAACATGGTTTAGAAGGAAGTCATAGCAGTTGCCCTGGTGGACATAGTATAAGAGAGGATGCACAGTGTAAGATGGAAAAATATACATGGTTATGGAAACTGGCACCTTGTCCCAGAGCACCTCCTATCAGTGCCAAGAGCAGAGATTATTGCAGATCATCCCAAAGTTATATTTGCTTTTAAGATTTGCCTTTTTACATTAAAAAGCTGTAATCCATATTTGTGAATAGGTATATTTTCTTTTCTGATTGATATTTAATAATAACACTTCTATTATCCTAAAAATAATTCTTGGCTGACATTTACTTTGAATAAATTATATAAAATTCTGCATTTGGTGTATTGTATGCATAATCTAAATTAACTTCACTACAACCTCATGACATATAGATGCTGTTAATCTCATTGGATAGATTAGGAAATTGTGGCTTAGAGAATTTGCTGAAGCAGGAAGTGACAGAGCTAGGATTCAGGTCTAGGTGTTCCTGACTGTAAAGCCAGGTCTCTTAAGCCCCTCTCCTCTGTTAAGTTTTAGAATTAGAGAATGCTATGACCAATGTGTAGCAAGGATTGTGAGAAACATATTTTGGATGTGTGGTGGGTCTCACAAGGTCTTTGAGATGTAATTGTAACTGCCAGGTTTCTGTTGGTATGCTCTAGTGCCTTGCTACTCAGAGTAATTCTCCTGTGAGTTTGCTAGAACTGTGCAATATTAAGCTTCTCCCAAACCTGCTAATTCAGAATCTGCCCTTTAACAAAAATCCCAGGTGACTGAAACACACTGTAAACATTTGAGGAACACTGTTACAATGCAAGTTCTTAGAGATATGCAGCATAAAGGACAATGCTTTTTACATGATCAAACACTGAGTTCAAGGCGGGATAACTGGGTAGCAATACAGTACAGTTGGCTATCTGGGAGTTAGGAACCTGTCTTGGTAGAGATGCAGCACAGTTGGCTATCTGGGAGTTAGGAACCTGTCTTGGTAGAGATGCAGCACAGTTGGCTATCTGGGAGTTAGGAACCTGTCTTGGTAGCCTTGTGTGACCTGCAGCAGGTCATTGAATCCGAGTCATATGTTCTTAGTACAAGAAACGAAGAATTTGCGAAAGAAATCCCAAAATGAATAAATAAATGATTTAAAGCCATTAATTTGCTTCTTCAGTTCTTATTTTTGCATGTAGAGATTTCATTCTTTCAATTTAAAACTTCAGGTTTTTGAAACTTATTTGACGTAGTTGTACATATTTATGGAGAACAATGTGACAATTTGAAACAAGTATACAGTTTGTAGTAATTGAAATTTTTATTTTTTAATAGCTTAGAGATTTAGGAGAACATATTACTAAACTAACCGAAAGAATGATTCATTTTACTAAGGTTCAGCTCTAAAATGTAAGTACTCACTCAGCTCTAAAATGTAAGGCACTAGAAGTAATATCCCCATCACATTAATCTTGTTAATTTTATTAACCAAAGATTCTTAATCCTTACTTTTTTCCTCTGCTACATTAGGGGAGAAGCATTCAGTAAGTAAGTGACTTTGTATTTTGTATATGTTTCTATTTTGAACATGTCTCATCCAGGTAAGGAATTTTCTTCTAGTTTGTTACCTGCTTCTTCTTGTTTCTTTGAAATGACCATATGATTTTCCTTATTTTATCTGCTTATGAGTTATAGCAACCTTTGACTCCTGATATAAGCCTCAGTTTGTCATGGGGCATCTCTGCTGAAAGAATTTGGTTAGAGATTGTATTTCTTCTGTAAATACTAGCTACAGTTAATAAATAAAACCATCTGGGCTGAGAAATTCTTTATACAGTATAGACTGGGAAGGTGGCTTGGTGGTAGAGTGCTTGCCTTGCATGCATGAGGCCCTGGGTTCAATTCCTCAGTACCACATAAGCAGAAAAAGCCAGAAGTGGTGCTATAGCTCAAGTGGTAGATCACTCGCCTTGAGCTGAAGAGCTGAGGGACAGTGGCCAGGTCCAGAGTTCAGGGCCCACGACTGACAAAAAATAAAAAAAGAAAGAAATTCTTTAGAATATACTTTGCTTTTGCCTTGTAAATCAGTGAAAATTATGTATTTAAAATAACCAGGTAATACAGTTTTTTTTCTTATATCAGTTAAACAGAAAGTGGAAGTATATGATTTTTGTATTTTTGTTTCTGCGTTAATGATGTCTTGATGAATTGGTTAGTTGAGCTTCTAATTTTTAATACATCTGGAAATTTTCATCCATGGCTCTCCAGATTCAGATGTATATTCACATAAGGTATACCACTTGATAGTGAAACAGCCCCCAGCCACTGCACTTGGTTCACTTTTTAGGCTTTCATTTCAAATATTATACTCTAGAACATACTGTGTTTTTTCTGTGTGTTGGGTTTTTTTTTTGTTTTTTTTGTTTTTTTTGGTCGGTTGTGGGGCTTGAACTCTGGGCCTGGGTGCTGTCCCTCAGCTCTTCAGCTCAAGGCTAGCACTCTACCACTTGAGCTACAGCGCCACTTCCAGTTTTCTGGTGGTTAATTGGAGATAAGAGTCTCACGGATTTTTCTGCCTGGGCTGGCTTTGAACCATGATCCTCAGACCTCAGTCTCCTGAGTAGCTAATATTACAGGTGTGAGCCACCGGCACCTGGCTGAACATATTGTGTTTTATCCCTTTCAACTTCTTATAGCTCAGGTTATGTGTCTCAGTGTCTGTTTCCTGTGCCCTGAGAGGAATGTGTGTATTGCAGCTGTTAGATGCAGAGTCCTATAAATGTCAATTGGGTCATGTTGGATGATAATATTGTTCACCTCTTTTATATCCTTATTGATTTTCTGTCTACTTGTTCTATTAATATTTTGAGAGTAGAATATTAAAGCCTTCAACTATGATTGTGGATTTGTTTCTACTCCTCATTTGTCTGTCAAATTTGCTTTATATACTTATGAGGTTTATTTAGAATTATTATTTGTCCTTGAATAATTTTCTCTTTAATATGATGAATTGCCTTCTTTATATCTGGTAATATTTTTAATTTGAATTCTCCTTTATCTGATGTTAATACAACTGTACCAGTTTTCTTATGCTTAGCATTTACTGAGCATTATATACCTTCTCCCATTCTTTTTTTGTTTCCAATCTTTTCATATTGTATCAGGTGCACATAGTTATGGTTTTGCATTTTCATTGGCAGAATGCTGTGTCCTCCCTCAAGATGTCTATTCTAATTTCTGGAACCTGTGAATATGTCTCCTTACATGGCAAAGGAAACTCACAAGTCCTCTGAAATTAAAGATATGTGTTGAGAAGTTGTCTTTTATGATCCAGTATAAGTCAGGGGTCTTCATAAAGGGAAAGAGGGAGTCAGAAGAGTAAGAAAAGAGGATAAGAGGAGGGTGGTAGAGGGCAAGGTGATGTAATGTTCTTGAACTAGTAGGGAAATAGAATCTTCTCTGGAGCCTCCAGAAAGTAGAGGTCTGTCACACCATGGTTTTAGCCAAATAATTAGAAACTTCTGACCTCTAGAATTGTAGGAGGATATATTTATTAAGCCACTGTTTTTTTTTGTTGTTGTTTTGTAAAAGCCATAGGAAACTAATATAGTAGTTAAATGGTTTACTTTTTGTTGTTGTTGTTGCTGTTGCTGTTGTTGTCGGTCGTGGGGCCTGAACTCTGGGCCTGGGTGCTGTCCCTCAGCTCAAGGCGAGCACTCTACCATGTGAGCTATAGCACCACTTCCAGCATTTTCTGTTTATGTGGTGCGGAGGAATCGAACCCAGGGCCTCATGCATGCAAGGCAAGCACTCTACCACTGAGCCACCTTCCCAGCCCAATGGTTTACTTTTGTCATTGGATTTAAATCTGCCATTCTGATGTTTGATTTATTTGTCCCATTATTTCTTTGTTCTTCTCAATTCTTTTCTCAGAGATTTGTTTTAGGAAAAGAGTGGAGATGAATCAATGAATTCATCTCCTCTATTGGTTTTTTATTTGTGTCTTTTTAAATTACTTTTTTTAGATTGCTGTAGACATTACAATTTTTTAAAGATTTTTTAAAAAGCTGTTTGTGTTAAAAATATATTGCATTACTTCAAGAATTATTTAAGAACTTTATAAAGGCATCCTTCTTGGATTTCTCTGAATTTCAGAGATCTGTAATCTGTTGTCTTTAATAAATTTTGGAAATTCATGGGCTTTATCTTCTCATTCTTTTATTTCTTCATTCCAGTTACATGCATCCTTTGGGCATTTGATCTTAACCTATAGATCCTGGGTGCTTTGTTCCATTTTATTTTTTTTTCTTTAAAAAATTATTGTTATTATAAAAGTGGTTACAGAGGGGCTACAGGTACATAAGTCAGGTAAAGAGTACTTTTTTTTCGGGGCGGGGGGAGTATGTTACCCCTTCCCTTGCTGTCTCCCAGGTTTCCCTCCCATTCCCACCCACAAGTTACCTAGTTCATTTTCAACATAGTGTCCAGTGAGTACCATTGCTACATTTGTTCATCCTTTGTTCCTCCATTTTGGTGTCTCCCCTTACACTTCCCAAAACATATAAACTAACAGTACAAAAAGGAAAGAAAACAAAAAAAAAAAGAAAGAAAGAAAGAAAGAAAGACCTGTTTTCATTTCCTGGATATTTTTTATTCTTTTATTATATTTTGGTTTGGATGATGATTTGTTTCCAAGTTCATCCTTTCCTCTGCTGTCTCAATACAGTATGATAATAACCCAAGATTTCATACTATACCATTTCTAGCATGTTAGTGAAATGATAGAATAACAGCCTCTGAAAATCCCCTTCCAGAGATGAAAATACTGACAAAAATAGTCAGAATCTACTTTTTCAGAACTCAAAATTAACCCAGAGCTTATGGCAATCCAGGAGCATTTGTTCAAGAAAAACTGGAGACTTAAAGAGTTAGAACAGCAAAGATTTGGGCCATCTTAATTTGTCCTACTCCATCCTTCCCCCTACAGCCCATAGGCAGCAGGTCAGCCTGTAGCCTGACAGCCATAGGAAGGGTAAGGGGTTGGAGTTCTTTCAGAGCCCCATTTCCAGTGAATTGCCCTTGTTTTTCCTGTCTGCCAATTCCCTGGAAGACCCCACTTGCAAGGCTGTATTTATTTGACCTAATTGCCAACCACCTTTTCTCTGAAGACACTTGTCAAAACAACCGGAGGCAATTGTTGAACATTATGGCTGTTTGAGGAGGTAGATATCAGTTTAGGAAAACAATAGGATGACCAGGAAGGCTAGAAAGTGGATTCTCCATAGGAGGCTTTGAAGTGCTCCTACATATTTCTGGCAATCTAGGCAAGTACACATATAGGGGTGGTATACAAGATCTCAGAGATCCATACCTAGACACATCATAATCAAGATGTCAGAAGGCAAGCCAAACAAAATGTATTGAAGATTGCAGGAGAGGAGTGATTTATAGAGGAGCAATTCCCAGTAAGATTCAAGCTGATTTCTCCTCATATAAAAGTAGAGTTTCTATCTCTATGGAGTTTCTCCATAACCTCACATGCGTCATGTATACCTTTCTCTATACATCTAGAACTAATAGGTTAGCATAGCTCTGTGCAGTTCCTGTATGTTGATCTAACATTTGGGCCATTGGTGGTCTGATTCTCTTTTATCATTATATGGTCATTATTTTTTTTCCTGCCTTCCTGTCTTCTTCCCTCTTCCCTCTTCCCTTCCTCCCTTTCTTCCTCCCTTCCTGCCTGCCTACCTGCCTTCCTGCCTTCTTTCTTTCCTATGTACATATTTAACATATTTTATTGAATGTTCAAACTTTTGTATAAATGGAATGAAACACTAATACACCGGAATATATATATCTAGTGAAGGTTTTGTGTGTGTGTGTGTGTGTGTGTGTGTGTGTGTGTGTGTGTGTGTGTGTGTGTGTGTGTGTGTGTGTGTGTGTGTGTGTGTGTGTGTGTGTGTGTGTGTGTGTGTGTGTGTGTGTGTGTGTGTGTGTGTGTGTGTGTGTGT
The DNA here is from genome assembly GCF_024711535.1 of Dipodomys merriami. Classification (NCBI taxonomy): domain Eukaryota; kingdom Metazoa; phylum Chordata; class Mammalia; order Rodentia; family Heteromyidae; genus Dipodomys; species Dipodomys merriami. Next base: position 4,018,061 of record NW_027202427.1, read on the forward strand.
GTGTGTGTGTGTGTGTGTGGTGGAATTTGAACTCTCTGCCTGGGTGCTGTCCCTGAGCTCTTCAGCTCAAGGTGAGTGCTCTACTAGTGAAGGGTTTTTTTTTGTTGTTGTTCTTTAAGACAGTTACAGAGTTTCCTGTAAGTAGCTTATGGTTGAGCATTCTTTTATCCATAATGATCATCTTTTTCCTCTATGTGTGAGATTAATCAGTTTACATTTTGTGTTTGCTATTTACTGCTAATTACAAAATCAAGTAGCTTAAATCAATGAGTATTCATGTGTGGTGGTGTCTGGTGCTTGTGGGCCAGATATCCAGGCATGGATTAGTAAGTGGTTCCTGTGCCTCCAGGTTCCTCACAGTGCTTTTGTTGAAGTGTCTTCTTGTTCTGTTGCCTCTGAAGGCCCCACTGGTAGGATCCTCAAGCCCACTGGTGACTTGCTACCAGGAGTCAGTTTCTCATGGGCTGATGGTCTGAGGGTCTCAATTCCTCATCGGCTATTGGCCAGTGCAACCCACAGTTTGTTACCACACAGGTATCTCCATAGGCAGCTCATTAAAACAGAAGCTTGTTTCATTAGCATGCGCAATCATAGAGAGTGGAAAGAGAGTGTGAGCCAGACAGACATCACTGTCTTGTGCAGTCACACCTCAGAAGTGACATTATGTCCCATTTTTTATCTTGAGGGCTGGGTGAAGTAGTCACCAGGTGCAATACCCACTGGGAATCTCATGCCTGAGTGCCAGAAGCCAGGGATGGTCGGGAGCATTTTAGCATTTAGTAGCATTTGGGATGACAGACTTACTTGTTTCTACAATTTCATTTGGTACTTTCTGCTTACTGTCTCCATCGCTATTTTTCTCCATGCTCATGTCCTTCTCCTTACCCCCACATCTTGCTCCCTGTGTTCTCTTCCTTCATCTTCACTCTCACTCATGTCCACATTGCTGTCCTTTAACCTGCCTGTTGTTCTGACAGACTCTACCTCCTGCCTCTGCTTATCCCTTCTGTGTTCTTCCCTGGAAGTGCCCATTCCACAGGCCTGGGCCATCCAGACCTGGCCTGGTTCCCACCTCCTCTTGCATGCTCTTAACCTTTGTCTTTCTTTGGTTCATATCTCTGAACTATATCCAGGTCACCCTCAGCTTTGGTTTGTCTTGTCAGTTTATTTTTTTTTTTTTGAAGATTTAAAAGATCTAATATTATGTTATGGGATTTGCCCATTTCAAGTTTGTAACTTCTTTTTTATAAATCACAAGTTATTCCTTTATCTTTTTGAGCACTTTAAATGTATATATTTAAAATTCTTTATCCATGAGAAATTTTAATACTGGCTAGATATTTGATGACATGAAATAATTATTGTTACTTTTAAAATTTGCAATCATATTCTGGTTCTCCTTATCTTTTAGAGCAATATATTGAAGGATGCACAGTGAAATAATTTGCTGTAAAATACTTGTTGATAAAGAGGATAGAGGGTGGGGCTGGGAAGGTAGCTCAGTGGTAGAGTGCTTGCCTTGCATGCATGAGGCCCTGGGTTCGATTCCTCAGCACCACATAAGTAAAAAGGAAAAAGCCGGAAGTGGTGCTGTGGCTCAAGTGGTAGAGTGCTAGCCTTGAGCTGAAGAGCTCAGGGACAGCGCTCAGGCCCAGAGTTCAGGCCCCATGACCCGGGCCCTCCGTCCCCCCCCCCCCCCCAAAAAAAAAAAAGAGGATAGAGGGTATAGTTGAAAGATCTTAGTTTCAGGTTGTTGAAGCTTGTTTGGTTATGTCTATCTGCACTTACTCTGTTTTGTGTTTACATTATAAAAGTGGTTTTAAAATCTTCTGTCATATGGTCCCATAAAATTAATTTCATCGGGAGTGATTTCATATTTCAGCTGTTGAATTGCTGGTAGCCTAATTACATTTTTGCGTATTTGAAATTGGCTTGCAGGCTTATTTTGAGTAGGCAGTTTGACTTTTGTTGCTTTGCTTTTCTCTCCCTTTCTGCATGGCCTTTTCTTACTGCCTGACATTTCCCTTGTTGCCTATATGGTATCAGAAGGCAGACCAAATTTGGCTGCTCTTTCTGAAGGTCTCCATAGTAGTGCTGGGGACCCTGTAGAGTAAGAGCTGAGTCTGTGGGTTCTGGGTTCATTGGTGCTCCAGGGCTAGTCTGTCGCCTCTCAGCTGCCTAGGTTTATGCAGACAGCATGTGGATCTGATCTTTGGGAATCTTTAATGTCCATTTTTTAATTCAGAAGGAGCCCTCATCTCCAGCTGTCCAGTCCCCTGTCTCTGTGGAACATGGTTTATTCCCATTCTGAAGGATAGAGAGGTCTCGGCTGTTCCTGAAGCCCAGCAGGCATGTAGCTTCTGCCCCACCCACTGCTTTTTGTTTCTCTTCTGTGTTAGACACTTTAGTTTTGTCTTTGAACCAGGCCATGTCTTTTTGGTGGTCTGCTTTTACCTGCTGTTGCTCTGTGTTTGGAGCAGTGGTGGTACATCGAAGTGTGAACACACAGTGCTACCTGGACTAGAGGAGCGCCTGACCAATCCACTGAAGGCTCCTGTGACCGTTCAGACTCCTTCCACTGTCTTTGCATCAGATATAACATACTTAATACAGCATCCTATTTCTCAGAAGACTTTTTTGGAAATCTCGAACAAAATAGCAACCTAGTACCTCAGACTTGTTTTATCTTATGGTCTCTTTAGCATGTATCAGTCTCTGAAATTATGTGAGAGAGAGAGAGAGAGAGAGAGAGAGAGAGAGAGAGAGAGAGAGAGAGAGAGAGAGAGAGAGAGAGAGAGAGAGAGAGAGAGAGATTCGTGGGGCTTGAACTCTGGGCTTGGGAGCTATCCCTCAACTCTTCAGCTCAAGGCAAGTGCTCTACCACTTGAGCCACAGCGCCACTTCTTGTTTTCTAGTGGTTTATTGGAGATAAGAGTCTCACGGAATTTCCTGCCCAGGCTGGCTTTGAACAGTGATCCTAAGATCTCAGCCTCCTGAGTAGCTAGGATTACAGGCCTGAGCCACTGGTGCCTGGCTCTCTCTCTATTTTTTTTTATTTTAATTTTTACTTTTAGTTTTTTGTTGATCATGGGACTTGAACCTGGGCTTGGGCGCTGTCCCTGCTCTCTTTGGCTCAAGGCAAGCGCTTTACCACTTGAGCCACAGTTTTTCTAGTGGTTTGTTGGAGATGAGACACTCAGGACTTTCCTGCCCAGTCTGGCTTAGAACAGTGATCCTCAGATCTCAGCCTCCTGAATAGCTAGGATTATAGGCGTGAGCCACCAGCAGCTGGCTTCAAATTATTTTATTTATCTGCACACACATTTACCTCTCCCACTGGGATCTAAGCTCTGTGAGAACAGAAACTGTCTCCTTGGTCTCCCTGGTATCTGCAGCCCCTTCACAACCATGTCTGACATAAAGTAGACACTCAGAAACATGCTGAGAAGTTCCTGAGTCAGTCACTGAGGCCTGCCTGTGCTCCTTGATTCTAATGTCATGCTGAGAGTTACATTTTGTGTGGCCTCTCTTGAGTGCTAGGAAGCAGGTGTTAGACTGTTGAGCAGCTGTGTCAAGTGACCCTTTTTGTCTGCTGTGTTTCTTGACTTACCATTCTAAATCTTTGGGTATCTGTTCTGACTGGACACTAACATCCAGATATTTGCATCACATTCTCTTTGCACTGCCCTTTTTCACATGTCACCTCAGTGGCTGTCATCAGTCATGAGATTTCTTTATAAACCTTAGAGGAGATGAGAGCTGGCAGGCAGCACAGGGTAGTGGCAGAGGCGCAGTGTAGGTGGACACTTGCTGGTCTCGAGGTATTGGAGACATGGCATAGAGCTTCCAACCAAGGGGAAGACAGACTCATTCCTTTCTAAAAGCTCGTTATGTCTTTACTTGACCACTGCCTAGCTGTGTTATGTATTGATATCAATAGAAAAATGCCCTAAATGTTCCCTAATTGTCCTTAATCCTCCTTTTTCTCCTTTCTTCTTCCTTTTTTGCTCTTCCTCTTCTCTTCAGGTGGTACTGGGATAGAGGGCCTTAAGCTTGGTTGGCAAGTTCTCTATAATTTAAGCCACTATTCTAGCCTTTAAAAATTGTTTTTGCTTTATTTATTTATTTATTTATTTATTTATTTATTTATTTATTTATTTATTTATTTATTTATTTATTTTGTCCAAGTCTGTCCTTATACCAAGAGCCTCCTACCTTCCTGTGTAGCTGGGATTATAAGCACATGCCAACTGGGATCTTGCTAACTTTTGCTCAGGCTGCTTAGAACTATGATCCTCCTACTCTGTCTCCAGAGTAGGTAATATTAAAAGCATTTACACTCAATCTTCAACCTTTCTTTTTTGTGCGTGTGTATGCGTAATCTTTCTCTCTGAGGAAGTGCCAGTGATTGGGCATCTCTACTGAGTACTTTAGTTCTGCATCCCATGCCATCTTGTTGGCACAGACTTGGAAGCTACTGGCTGAGTGTTGTGGCAGCTTCTGCCCCAAAGACGGATCATAGATGTCATTTAGATACAGGGTAAATGCATGGATGAGCCTCCAAGTCCCTTCTGCCCCAGTTGCCCCTAGTGAATAGTAGGTGAAGAGGCTCAGGAGGATCTTGCTTTCAGATGTCATGTCCCTGCTTGACTGGAATGACTGGTTAGAGAATGGCAGGCCCAGGACTCTGTGTAGTTCTCTTTCCTGGCTGTAACAGTATCAAATGAACTTCTTCTTTGTTGCACCAGGATTATTCCCAGTTCATTGCTGGGCTGTTGAGAGACCCGGTACGATTAGCTGTGCTTGTATTACTGGGACATAACCTTGACATCCACTTTGAAAGATCTCCAAGATCTCCAAGATATTTCGAAGCACTTAACCTTAGTAGTTTGTGTTTGACTTTGCAGAGGTGTTGGCATTCTAGAGGCCTTCTTGGCATTTTTAGGTATTCTATAGCATCTGGGGAGCAATAGTTCTACTTTCCCTCCACTTGTCAGGTAAGGGAAAACACAAAACATGGAGGGCAGCTTGATCAAGGCTACACTACGAGTTAAAGCCATTGTTACAGCTCCCATCTCAGGACACAGCCTGACACCTCGCCCCGCTGGCCAGGCACTCCCTGGGGCAGTGGCTCCTTCCTCAAGCCTTTCACCTGATACTGTGCATTAGTAGGGTTTTGGTCAGGTCCTATTGCTGATGGTTCCAACAGGTTCCAGGCTGGTATCACTTCCAAGGAGATGGGTTTTCAGCAACTTCCATTTTTATCCTCTCTCATATTTTTGCAAGGTTCATACCCAGGTGCTGATACCATCATATGTTTTAGAAAGAAAAGCTCAGGGCTTAGTCACCAGGAACCCAGGCCCATGCTCAGGCAGACTCAAGCCTACCATGGGGCATGACCATTGCTGCAGGCCCAAAAGCAGTTCAGGAAAGCTCCTGAGTGGGTTTAAAGACATGGACATCCCAGTCAAGGTATTTGTGCTGCTTTTCTGCCATGATTCTGGTGATCTTTGTGAAGGCCTTGAACTATTCTGTATTTCTTTTCCGATTTTCCTGAACTGTCAAGCAGTCCTGTGGTTCTGGGGAATGGAGATAGTTCTATTCCAGTTTACACACTCTGTCAGAGGAAGCTGGGACTTCTGTGGAAGTCATCCATTTAACCTGGACTAAAGCCCAGGTCTGCTACTCCAGGTTGCTTTCCCTGGTTAGCTGAAGCTGCTCCTAACTACTTGGGTGCTTGTTCTCTATCCTTACTGCTCAGGCTGTGGGCTAGTGGCATGAATGCTGCAAGTGTCAGGACTCCACAGCCTGGTGCCCAGCCTGCCCTTCCACACCATGGGACTCTCACCCAGCCACAACCTATCTTGACAAAGGGTCAGCCTCCAGCTCCTCTAGAGCAACAGAGCTGTGGATCAGTCTTTGGCCTCTCTGTTGTGTCTGTTTCCTCACCTGTAGTGGGGGATTATAATAACCCTGCCTGCCTCATGGAGGTGTTGGAAGGAGCATGGCAGACAGTCTGTGGGAGGCACATGAACAGCACTTGGCAGATAGTAAGCATTCAATAAACGTTAGTGATTATCATCTGCAAAACGGTTTTAATAATTACCTACCTTGAAGGGTTGTTGTGAAAATTAAGCATAATATATGTGAACGATCTGCCATATTGTGGGGTTTTGGGTTCATTATTGCTGTTCTACTCATTCTGAATATTGTTGTGAGCAGAAATGTCAGTCTCCTTCTCCCTGCAGCCTCCATTGTGGCTGGCGGCTAACACAGGCTTTGTTCTCTCCCAACTAGGCCAGGGAGCTGGAGAGCAGAGAGGCAGAGCTCCAACGCCGGGACACCTTCTACAAAGAGCAGCTGGGGCGCATCGAGAAGAAGGTAGGCCGAAGATTGGCTTCTCTCAGAGGCCAGGTACCATAGGTACCCAATCAGGATACACCACCATCATGGGGAAAAGAGAGCTGAGGCCTAAACCCTCTGGTCCAAATGCCTGTCACCCTGTGAACACGCCTTCCCGCATTCCGCAGCCAGCACCGCAGTTCCAGCCTTTCAACAAGTTACATTCACAAAATAATTGGTTTTTAATTGGCCTGGTTTTTGTTGAATGTGGCTGGCTCTGCTATAGTTCGATTTTAGAAAAAAATTAACTTTCACCACAGGGCGGTGCTGAGAACCAATACACCTTTCTTACTTCAGTTAAGCTGCATTGAGTAAAAATAATAATAACGTGAAGTCTTGCTATACAAATACATTAATGTTGTATTATTGATTTTCTCCTGGGAGCAGGGAAGATCAAAGTGCATTGCTGCTACACACTCACTGCTGTTCTAAAGACAGGCCTTTGAAATGAATGAGATTTAAAGACACATCTCATACCTTTAAAAAATGCCTATAATAAACAGCTGAGGAAAATTCATTGGGTAACTTGCTTACTTGGGATGGGGGTGGTTAATTTGTTGATTATGACAGATTTTCCAAAGAAATGGCATAAAACATGGAGGAGAGATGGCTGAGAGGCTAAAAAAAAAGTTGTTCTCCTTCATGCCTGAGACAGCATGCCAAGCAACCTGAGCCATCAGCTTATTGCAGGCAAATCTTCGTGAATCATTTGTCACGGTTTGGAGCTTTGAAATTGACAGTTTGCTTGAAGGGCTTGATTTCCACAGGGGCTTTCTCCAATGCTGTGCCACAGTGGGGTCTGGCAGAGATGTGGATCCTAGATTCCCAGACAGAGGGGACAGGAGGAGGGTAGCCTTCTGTGTGTACACACACACACACTCTCTCTCTCTCTCCTTCTCTCTCTCTCTCTGTCTCTCTCTGTCTCTGTCTCTGTCTCTCTCTGTCTCTCTGTCTCTCTCTCCTTCTCTCTCTCTCTCTCTCTCTCTCTCTCTCTCTCTCTCTCTCTCTCTCTCTCTCTCTCTCTCTCTCTCTCTCTCTCTCTCTCTCTCTCTCTCTGTGTCTCTCTCTAGCACCTTAAGGAAAGAGTCAGGATTAACCACAGGAACCCCTGAGATGCTGATGGTGGTCCCCACTGTCTCTGAGCTGCTTGCAAGTGGCCCATAACAAGCCAGTGCTTCACAGAGCAGGCTCAGGCACAGGTTTGACTGTAACTTGCGGAATGACAAAGATTGTGATTTGAGGTCCCAGAAAAGGATAGAAAAACTCCACCAGCCAAAGCCCTAATTATCACAGTTGCCCATATGTTCACAGGCACAGATTTTTTTTTCAGCTTTGGTCTCCTGCTGTGCTTCTCTGTGTCACTATCTCTGGGCTTGGCTGCTAGAAGGATGTGTACACATGTCTTGTTGGAGAAGGAAGGGCAATAGCCTCACCACATTTTTTCCTTCTCCTATTTTCTCTTCTTGTCTCCCATTTCTACTTCAGTTTTCTCCTGCAAAACTAGTTCCCTGCTTTGCAGAAGGAAGCTAAGCCCTTCATTATGTATTCCTCCCCTCCTTTGGTAATGTGGAGTCCAGACTCCTTATGCATGCAGATAGGAGCTTTTGGGAAAATGGGAGGTTTTCTTACATCTTGTGGACAGTTATTAAATGCTTCCAGAAGGAGGTGCAAAAACATACTTTCCACCTCTTAAACACAGCATTTTGCTCTCTGTAGTGAAAAGGGAAAGCACCTTCACATCTCAGGAAGTAAGATTGGGGAGGGAGATAGCAGGGATTACAGGGTGCTGCAGAAAGAGGGGAGAGGCAGAATAATAAGGCTTAATTATATTAGTTTTGAAAAAGGTTTTCAATCTTTTCTGTGGATAATTTTATCCCTGTAATGGCTGAGAAGATGGAAAACACAGCATTCAACAGTCTTTTTTATTAGCTGTTGCTTTTATACAATTTGATTTTCATTTGTTGAATACTCTTAGATCTTGACATTTTCAGCTTCCTTACACATAGCTCCAAGATCTTCCAAGCATCATGCTCCTTCCTTTCCCTTCCCCTCCCCCTCCCCCTCCCCTTTCTCTTTTCCTCTTTCCCCATCTCCCTGTGTATCTCTGTGTCTCTATCTCTGTGTCTCTGTCTGTCTGTCTGTCTTTCTTTTTCTCTCTTTTGTCTTTATTTCTTCATTTCAAGTTTGGACATTGACAGTGGAAAGGTGTTTAGAGGGATATGGACCAGCTGCATTGTCATCCTTGACCTACCCAAAGAGTTCAGAGTGCTATCACAAGGGCAGTTGGGGTGGGAGAGGGGGAGGCCTGGGCTTTGGGGTGTGTCCAAGGCTAGCTCAAAGCTCACTACCTGCCCACCTGTAGGATTCAGCCCTAGAGTTCTTTGTGATCCTGTGGTACTGCAGTGTTTCCCCGCCAAGTTGATCATTCTTTGGAGTAGAAATCATAGAGCTCCTATGCTTTTAAGCTTTCTGAGTAATTGTTCCTCATACTCACACTGCAGAATCTAAGTGAAGAGTGCTTTTTCTATTTCACCAAAGAGAGCAGTGAGCGGAGGATGCAGGGCTCTTGCCAGGATGTCATGGAACCTGAAGCGTAGAATCCTGGACATGCTGTTCGTAGGACACAGTAGTAGGGCTTAACTGACAGAACCTGGGCACCAGAGCCCACAGCTTAGGGCCGCCAGTTCTATATCACCAGTCACTGTGCCTCCTTATATCTCCATTTCCTCATCTGTTCGTCAGAGATAACTGCTATTTTCTTTTCTTTTTTTCTTTTTTCTTTTTTTGCCAGTCCTGGGGCTTGAACTCGGCCCGGGCACAGTTTCTGAACCTCTCTGTGGTCAAGGCTAGCACTCTACCATTTGAGCCATAGCACCATATACGGCCTTTTCTGTTTATGTGGTACTGAGGAATCGAACCTAGGGCTTCATGCACGCTAGGCACGTACTCTACCACTAAGCCTCATTCCTAGCCCTATAACTGCTATTTTCTATAGGAGTGAATGGCAGGGTTACAGGAAGCACTATCCTTGGAAATATTGATGTGTTCCAAATAGCTAGAGCACGTGCGCGCATGTGCGCACGCGTGCAAGCACACAAGCAATAGGAGATGAGGTGAATTTTATCATTGACCTGAACCCTTAACCTTCTGAGTTGAGGAAGCCTCATCCCTGGGCTTTATCAGGCTTTTCTCTGATGCCTACCAGGAGTCCATAGGTCATGCAGTATATTGGAGGCTGGGCCAGCAGTTGCAGAACAAGTCCATTTCATCAGTATGCTGGGATGTGTAGCAGGAAGGTGAAATCTTCAACCACCTGTACTGAGTCATAGTCACTGAACATCCTGCTATCTTAACTGCTCTCCTACTAGACACTATGCCTTGCTAACCTGCAACTGTAACTTTTGCAGAAAGCAAAAGGACTAGGAGTGGGATCCACCAGCACCATGCCTAGATTTAGCGCCTCCTGGAACTAGGGTGACTTGGGCCTATGGAACCAGCATGTCTTCTAGCAGAACTCTGTATATTGAGAGGCTCTGGCATAAACTCTTGACAGCCCATGGACCTTGACCGCTTGGACTGGCCAAGACCTTGTCTTCCGTGGTTGGCCATGGTAGGAACAAGTATGCTCTGAGGCCAGGCAGATATCACTCTAGTTTCTACCTTGATCACAGGGAATAGCCTTGTGGCTCTACGCTCATTTCGTTTATGCTTTCTGTAGCCTCAGTTTCCTTATCTTGGAAGTGCAGATAGTGAAACGAACCTGCCAGTTATCTTAGAATGAGCGATAATTTATATAAAAAAATCAGAATACACCCTTGAATATTATTTCCTTCCACTTTTCTCTTCTGTAAGAAATGTATGGATATTCATTAATGTTGCACTGATTTAAGTCTGCCAAATGCTAGACTCAGAAATGGTTCAGACAGGTGGTTCTTGTCTCCTCATGGGAGGGAAGAGTGTCTTGAGGATTAGAACACCAGATGAGAGGAAATTTGTGTGCTGGCTTCTCTGACTCCTAGTTCTAGTGGAAGATCTTGTCTTACTTTTTTCCAAACTCAGCAGCTACCCATTTGAGGGAGCATCAGAGCTAGCATCTAGGATTAAACCAGGGGAAAAGGGAGAAACTTAGAAATGTGTGTGTTCTTCCTGGATTCTAGTTCTTCCCCCAGAATGTCAGGTTCCCTCCTGTCCCTCTCATACATACATGCTGTTCTCCACTGCTGCAGTGATCAGCCATCCATTCCCTCCTTTCTGACCTTCAGTGTGGGGCATCTTAAGAAAAGACTGATCAGATCCTGCCAGCCCTGCACACTCTTCACCCATGACACTCCACAAAGCCTGCCTATTCCAGGCATACCTGTCTCACCCTGGTCACTTGATAAATCAGTTGGTGTGTTCAGGAAAACAAGCTGTTCTAGTGTTCAGTAAGCATGGGAAAAGTGCCCAGCCCCATTCAACATCAGGGAAATGCAGAGCCCAGCTACAAGGAGAGGAATGGCCAAGCAGAAAGATGGACCCCCAAGTTCTGAGAAGGATATGCCTTAGGGCAAATTTGCAAGCATTGCTGGCAGCAGCTTACATTGACATAGATATTTTATGACCTGTTGTCTAGGATCTGGTAGAGTTGAACATAGGAATGCCCTGGGTCCCAGGAGAAGTGTGCTAGTAGGTTCCTAGAAATACTATGAAATGTTCCTAGTGGCAACATTCATGATAGCCCCAAATTACCAACAGGAGAATTGATTAATTACAGCAGGAGTGAGAATGAGTCATCTACATTATAGGCGTTAATATGGAAGACTCTTCAAACACAGTTAGGCGAAAGAGGCCAGACAGAGATGCATGCCTGCAAATTGTGTTATGTATTTGTATAAAGCTCAAAAACAGCAGAACCAAATCTGTGGTGGGTGGAAGCAAGTAGATGGTTAGGCATGAGAGGGTTTGTGACTGGAAGGAGGACATGAAGGTTGGGGCAAGGTGAGACCAGTGTGCCCACCTAGTGAGGGTTCACCTCACTGGGCACTGGAGGCTGGGCTCTTCTGACTGTTACTGTGCTAGACAGGAAAAGGCCAGCTGGGTGGTTCAGTGGCCTCTGCTGCCCGTCACCACCTTACACCCTCCTTGCTGTCCTGCTAGGCTCTGCCAAGGGCTTTTTTCTCCAAAGACCAGGGGGCCTAACAGGTCCTGAATTACTGTTCCAGCTAGGCTGCGCACATGTATTTTTTCTTTCCTCCTCACTGACTAAAGGGCAGGAAACAGAGAAAGGTTACACACCCTGCTCAAAGATGCACTGGGACATGTGTAGGCCCTGCTGCAAGCCCAGATCTGAATGTGTAGTCTTCTGGGACCTTGTCTCCTGTGAGTTCCTATAACTCAAGTGCCCCCCACTCCTGACCAGTGTGATTATATATCTGTTTCCACTGTGAAAGAGTTCCCAGAATACTGTATCTGGAGCTGTAGTGCAGGGAGCATGGGGCGTGGGCACAGGGTGGAGGCTGGGTGTGAAGCTGGCTTGCCCAACTGGTACTAGCACAACTGTTTCCATTCCCCCCTTTGTCCTCCCCTGGGGCCTGGCACCCGATAGCAGATTCGAGTACTCACCCCATCATTTTGTACCTACTGTTAACATCAGTGGTTGCCTCTGTTCTCACTGGGAAGGTCTAAGCACTGAGTTATTGCGGGCTGGTTCAGAAGGGGTGATTCATCACCCCAAGGGATGGGGATGCAGATGCAGTGGCTGGCATAGACTAGGTGCTCAGTAAATGTTTGTGTGTGTCAGCAGTACGTGGTGACACAGCAGAGTTTCAGGAAGTAGGGGGAGCTTTGCCCACAGTGCTGCTTGGTGAAGCCCTGTTGGAGAATCAACAGGATGCTTGCTGCAGCCAGAAGGGAAGACGCGGTGAGGCTGTGGCTCTGGGTGGGCAGTCCAGCCTCGGACATGGCGCTCGGGCCAAGCGGGCAGCATGAGATTGTGAGTGGCCTGGCTGGCATGTGTCACCTTCACTGAGCAAACATAATGTTGGGAGTTCTTGAAGGCTAAAAGCTAGAGAGACGTTTGAGCATGAGTGCCCAGGAAAATAATGGTACCATTAAGAGAAAAAAAATTATTGAACCACTCCGCTTGTGGAAGGTGATGAGTTTAATTCTGGACATGTGGTGATGAGGCAGAGGTGGCCAGCAAATGATGGAGACATGTCAGGCAGGGAGCTCTGTGCTTACAAGATGATAGTCATTATGATTTTGTGAGCCTGTGCAGTGTCTGCCAAGCCCCTTCCTTTTCATAAGTTATCACTAATCCTGGCAGCAGCCCTGCAAGGTAGATTATATTACACATGTTGTACAAATGAAAAAACTCGGAAGCAGGCTGAGCAAGCTGCCAGAAGCCATGCAGCTGATAGATGAAGGCAGGTCCATAGAGCTCCCGAGTCAGCTCCTGCCACCACATCCTGCTGCCTCCCCACTAGGGCTCAGGAAGAGACGTTCCAAGAAGGCTGTGTCCCCAGGCTGAGTGCTGCTGGACAAGAGCCTGCCTCCTCCACCTCTCTTGGAGGGCCTGAGAGCCGTATGGCCTCTGCCGTGGGAGCAGCTGGGTTGGGGTGAGCCGAACACAGAGGAGGTAGAGAAAATAGGTACTGGCCATTCTTTTAAGAAGTTTCATCAGAGAGGATGTTAGTGGCTTTAAGGGGGAATGAGGTAAGCATGTTTAATAAGGAGGGATCCAAGGGAAGCGCCCCGTCCTGAGTTAGAGGAGGAGATGCCACGGAAGGGACACCTCTGCCTGGAGTAAACAAATGATGCGTCTCATGGCAAGAACAGTGGCCGCACCTGCTCAGATGTTGTCAGTTGTCCTGTTCTGTCAGGCCTAGGGTTGATGCTAGGCATTTAGAGTAGGCTTACCATTTGGGAGGTGAGACAGGTGGTAAGGACTCTCTGTGTGAGAGGTCTGCAGAGAGCAGGGGACAGAGGAGGGAGTGGTGCAGTGACCCGAAAAGAGTACAGTGAGACTTAGGGAGCACTGAGGAGGGACAACAATGACAGTGGCCTGAGACAGGGAGATGAGACACGGCAAGGAGGAGCCTGCCTCCAGACCACGGAGGAGAGTGCTCATTTGTTTATTGCTGAGGTCACTTTGGAACCCAAAGGACTTTGGAAGATTTTTGAATCCAGAAGTTATTTACCAAGTTGGTCTAGACAGGATGCCCAGCCAACAGTGTTCACCATTTCTCTTTTGCTACATGGCACCACTATAAAAGGGTTTTCAACATGTACTGAACTGCATAGTGAAATGGTATACTGCTTAGAGACCTGTGACTGCTTTCTTACAGGATGGGGTTCTTTATTCCTGTCTGGTGGATTCATGTCCTTTGATAAGAGTAATCTGAGACATAGAAAGATACAGAGAAACTGAGAATCAGTTAGCTCTTTCACTTGGGAGCAAAGGGCCCCAAGGCAATTATCTAGTTGGAGAATCACTTGGTACAGTGGTGAGCATTTGGGCTTCGGATCTAGATTGCTTGAGTTGGGACTGTGTCCTCCCCATTGATTTGTTATGAGGATGATGCAGACACTTAGATCCTTGAGTCTTGGAGGTCTGCTTCTTTGCAAGAATGGCACTATTAATTACATTTTGTGTTTACATATGAAAGATATAACATTGAAACTAGCCTCTAGAAGTATATTCTGTATTAGTGGTAGCTGCTTTTACTATTGCCAGTCAACTCATAATGGTAGAACTGCTGTTCTTCTTGTCTTTAGAGGTCGTGCATAGTTAATAGTATAGCAGGGGCTCTTCTACGTCCTCCTCTCCTTCTACTCCTACCTCCTCTGCTTCCTTCACCTCCCTTTTCCTTTTTCTTCCTCACACTACCTTCCTCTCAACCACTCCCTCCACTTGCTCTATTTCTTCCTTCACCTCTACTTCCTCTGCTTTCTTCACCTCTTTCCCCTTCATCCTCTATACCTCAGCCACCATCTCTACCACCTCCATCTCTTAACTCTTCCAACTCCATCTTCACCACTTCTGTCACGTCCACCAACTCCATCACCTGACTTGCAGCATTACCTTCACCTTCACCACCTCCACCACCAACTGTACATCACCACCACCACGGCTACCTCCTCTGACACAACTTATATCCCTGCCACCACCTCTTCCGTCCATTCCACCTGCCTCAGTCCACTCTGTGTTGCTTCATGTGGTCTACTAAAGATGTTTCTCTACCTCACAGTCTCATCTCAGACTTTGTGGAAACCATGTCGTTTAGCTCACAGAACCTCAGTGAGATGCTTCAACTTCTTGTTCATTTGGAGAGGCTGTGGCTTTGCTGGGCCTTGCAGCCCTGCTTCTCTGGGTAGATATCTTAGCATGGACCTCTGAACTGGCTTCCCACCTTCTCTTCACTTAGTGTAATGCCAAAGTTATATATGTGATGGAGTTGGGAGATTTGGGAAGCATTACTGCAAATGAAAATAATGATACTTGGAGAAGTTAAGACCCAGCCAGTCATTTACAGCCATTAAACCTCACATCCTTCATGAGTTCTTGTAGAATCTACTTTTGTAAAATACAGCAGTTCTGATCTCCTAGGTAGTTTTGAAAATCAAATGAGTTAATACAACATTGCTAGCACATTTTGCCTCTGTTTCTAAAGCTACTTTTCCTGGTGCCAGTAACATCTTATTGCTCATGCCCTGTGTGAAAATCACTGGTCAATAATTTTACCTGACAGCCTCCTTTGACCTTCACAGTGGGCCCTAAGGTGGTGGGTGGTAACAGAAACAACTGACCTGGTTTGTGTGCTGTGTGAAAGTACCCAAGGGGTTCTGAGCAAATCACATGTGTACCAATTTGTTACAAGTTCAAAGGAGTTTACGGACAGGAACTCTTATCCACCCCTGTTTTACAGGTGTCACATAAGTGATTTGGGATCATAGGAAGTAGTTGGGCTTTGCTGTCCATAGGCCCTAAATTTAGTGGATCATTTATTTATCAGATGACAACACTAGGCCAGCTTCTGAGAGATTGTTTGGCTTATATTTAAAACCATCCACATGGAATTTACCCTTAAGTAGAATATGAACTTCTCTTTCCTTATCCTTCAGACTTAATGAGTATGCCAAATTTACTTCACTCTCTCTTTTTGTCTTTTGTTGTTCACTTAAGTACTTCAAAGCAAATGCCAGTGACCTTGCCCTTTCCACACACACATGTCAATGTGCATCTCTTGGAATGTGTGGACACTTTCCTACCTAACTGCAATGTCAGAGGATGGACACCAATTCTGACTCCTTTTCAAGACTGTCGTATATGTTGTTTTTATTGTTTGTTTCTTTTTGGCATGAGTCAGGAACCAACAGAGTCACCATGTTGCATTCGTTTTAGGCATTAAATCACTCATCATCTAGGTAGGACAGACTTTTTCATGCCGGTGGTTTATACAAATCCCTGAAGTTTTTATTCTCTTTTTTCCCTTCGATGCATTGAACCTGGTCCAGAGGAGTAAAGATAAATGCTGCAGGGAAAGCCTTATTAGGAAAGGGGAAATTTTCATGTAAGGCCAAGGGCTAATCTCATGGTTAAGTTGATGTTCACTGCTGCTGATTTATGTCATTTCCTCCATTATTGTTGCTAAGGTCCTTGTAAGCCCAGGCTCAATCAGCATCTCCTCTTGAAGTGGTTTCTGCAGCATTCCTCACAGCAGCTGCATTAATATGCAACGTTTCCTGCTCCAGGGTTACCATGTGTTGGTTTTTCCCACTAGTACATTAAGTCTCCTAAATAGGTACTTAGGGCTTGAAGAGCCAGACGTGCCTGTCAATCATGTGCTCAGGTTACTACCTATCCTTGCCAGGGAAGACTCCATTAAACAGATAATTTTAATTAGCTACTCCAAGGCCTTTTCCTTTCCTTTCTCTCTCAGCTCCTCCATTCCAGGCCTTGATCAGTTTGATTTGGCCAGGGCACTTAACAGCCTCCCTGTTCCTACCCCTTTTGTGCACTTCTGGAAAGACCCATCTCCCTTCCTTTATGTGGCTAGTGTTTTCAGGATGTTTTGTTTTGAGCCAGAGTCTTGCTTACATAGCCTCGGCTGGACTTGAATGTGTGATCCTTCTGCCTCCACTTTCTGAGGCTGGGGTTTTTATTCTGGAGCACAGGACCTTCAGGTCTGCCCTACTAATTGTCATCTCACTAGAACAGATGAGTACAAAATGGAGGAAAGTGGGTCTGGCCTGACCCTTCTTCCTCAGCCTCAGCTGGGCAGGCTTCTGGGGCTAAGGCTTCTAAGTACGTAGACTGTAAAGGTCTGCCAGGGACCTTATGTCTGATCACCAGTCTGTAGTTTCTGAAAATCTGTCTCCTCTCCCCCAAGCTAAATTAGACATTGTCTGGTCTTGGGCATCTTCTCATTTTCTCTGAATTCTCCAGAGTGCCCACAGTGAGCAAGTCTTTTCTGTGAGCACCTTCTGAGCTGAGGCGTGGTGCATCTGGATCGGGCGATTTGAATTCATTTAGTGCGACTAGATGTTCTCTCTCAGTCTCTCCCTACCTTGTGCTTCAATTCCCTCATATCAGTGCTTGATGCACCCTTTCACTCTGAAGATTGTTCTCTGAGATAGAAAATGGGAGTTTAGTAGTTCTTTCTCTCTATCTTCTATTAACTCAACACCTTTCACCCCAATATAAGCCTATCCTTCTTGGTCCTGTCGCTCCTAATGCAATTTTAAGAAGTTCCCCTCCACTACCCTATCCTTAACATTTTCCAAAGGGTTCAGCTTGCCTGGGCTGCAGCTCTCCTAACCCTTTTCTCTCAGACCTGGGACATTCCTTATTAGAAGCAAACCATTTCTGTGAAAGCCCCTCTGTAACCACTCTGAGACCCTTGGTCAGGGGGTTTAGGATCTCACTTCTAGAAATACATGGTAGAAAATTACTCTGTAGTCTTCAAGTTGTAGATCTCCCTTCCTACAGAGGCCTGGCATGGCCTTCCAAGCCCCATCTCCCACCCCTACTCTGTGAGTAGCAAACAGGATGAGAGGCTTGCTCTGGGCAAAGGGTTTTAAAACAAATTTCAGAGAAGTACAATGATGAATGATCTCAAAGGGCACTTGTGAGCTGTAAAGATCCTGGCATACCCTGTTTGCTATAAGGCCGAGGATAGCTCTATAATGAAGAATTGTTGTTAGTGCCAAGGAGCGAGAGACACTGTTGTAGAACAACTTCATGTGCCTCATGGTCACCTGAAGTGCTTGTTAGAAGTTACAGATATTGCTAGGCCTGGGGGTGTGCACCTATAACCCCAGCATTTGGGAGGCCAAGACAGGAGGATTAAGAGTTTGAGGTAAGGGCTGGGAATGTGGCTGTGGCTTAGTGGTAGAGTGCTGGCCTAGCATGCATATGAAGCCTTAGGTTCAATTCCTCAGCGGCCACATACACAGAAGAAAACGGAGATGGCACTGTGGCTCAAGTGGTAGAGTGGTAGCCTTGAGTGAAAGAAGCTCAGGGACAGTGCCAAGGCCCTGAATTTAAGCTCCGTGACTGCCCTCCCCCAAAAAAAAAAAAGTTTGAGGCAAGCTTGGGCTACTGCTTAACAAAGTCAGCCACTAGTGGTTCATGCCCATAATCCTAACTGCTCAAGGGTCTGAGATCTGAGGATCACAATTTAAAGCCAGCCTGGGGAGGAAAGTTCATGAGACTCTTATCTCTAATTAACCACTAAAAAGTCAGAAGTAGAGCTGTGGCTCTAGTGGTTGAGCACTAGCCTTGTTTATAAAAACTTAGGAACAGTGCCCAGGTCCTGAGTTCAAATCTCAGGACTGGCATCAAAAAAGAAAGGAAGAAAGAAAAACAAGTGAGATGATGACGGCTCATGCCTATAATCCTAGCTACTCAGGCTGAGATCTGAAGGGTTGTGATTAGAAGCCAGCCTGGGCAGAGTCTGTAGCACTCTATCTCCAATTAAACAGCAAAATGCCAAGAGGTGGGCTCAAGTGGTAGAGTGCCAGCTGTAAGCAAGAAAGTTGAGCAAGCATGAGGTCTTGAGTTCAAGCCCTGGTACTGATACACACAAAAAATTGACAATATCAAAACAATATGCAGATTTCCTCTGGAGAATCCTAGGTAAGGCCTAGAATTCACATCTGAATGAGCACACAGAGGTGATGTTGACATTCACAGGCCGTGTGGATGGTCTAGCACTGTTTGCCACTGGTGGGTAAGGACCTGAAACTCCACGACGTCTTCTCTGGTATGAAGGCTTCCAGCACTCCCCAAATTGCCCTTTCCTGATCAGGGACATTTTGGCCACATCTTTGCTTTTTCTCTGGCCCAGGTTTAGGCACAGCACCTTGTTTCTTTGGAGAACCCAGGTTTTCATCCACTATTTATAGGCCTAGGAGGGTAAAGAAGACACTGTAGTGGTTAAAGGTGCCCTATTCCTCTAGGCCACAGTTTGCTTGAGGCAGGGATCCTGCCAGTTTCCCTTCACCTTTGGTTTAACAAGATATGTTTTAGCTTGGTAGGTATGCATGTTTTTGACAGAGACTGCTGTCCTGTACCTTCCAGTCAGGACTTGGGGGGAGACCTGTGACCCTGCAGCAGCTGTCACTGCTGTGCACTTGGGCACAGCTGATCATCAGTGTCCACAGTCTCCTGGATACATTTGTGTATTTCAAGTCAGCATTTCCCATACCACTGGCTTTCAAGGCCTTTACGGGTGTTGAGAGCATCAGTGCACAGTCCATAAGGCCTGTCAATGACGAATCCTCTAGATAAGAAATAGTGCAGGAGTGGGAGATACCACAGGACCATTTGTCCTTCCCGTATTGCTGGAATGAGACCTGGTAATGGCTCCTATGCCCTAAGGACCAAGCTCATCCTTTCTCCTGAAGTGTCATCCTGCCTTACTGCATTTGTTCATCCTTTGAAGGGCACTGCTCAGGGCCTGCTTTACTGCCAGGGTATGGCAGAGTGAGAGCTTAGGAGGGAAGACTTCATGGTCTGAGGTCAGTCATAAATGCTCTAGGTGCATTCAGTATGCTCTCCTGCCCTGCAACTACCCACTTAGAACATAGGATACAGATGCTAGTTCCACCAAGGCATGATTCCAGTTGGCCAGCTAGAGTGACATAACCCACAGAAATAGCCTAGCAGGAGTGCTGCGATAAGTCCTCCATGTTGTCCATGCTGTATCTCTGGCTTCTGCATGTCTTGGAACACTGAACAGATAGGTAGGATGGCTTCTCCCAGATGCATATAACTTCAACATGCTTGTACAGCAGGTGGCCACCAGCCCTAGATCCCAGTGTTGTGTGCCTAAAGTACTGAGACCTTACTAGAGGCTTTACCTCCAGTCATACCCCATCTCATGATTGGCAGCATTGTATTGTAGGAACTCAGTACCTAGAGTCTACTGAGTTGCTTGGTAAGTTATGAAAGTAGAACTTATACCCAGCTTGGCTGATTTCAGCATCTTTATTCTTGCCTCCTTTGTTGAAACTGTGATGTATCATTTATAAAGGCAAGAAAGATACATCTTCAGAAATGGAAATAGCCCACAGCCAGCAGAATCAGACACATTACTCTGACCATTCTGGATCACTGGCCAGATCATGTCCCTTCTAGACAGTCTCTTCCTGTGTCTCTTGTGCAGTGTTCATGCTAGGAACAGATAGAACACTATCAAGACAGCCTGAGAGTCCACTCTTGTTTGTGTCACCGTTTATTGTAGGTACTTGAAAAGTGTTGACCTTCAGATTTGCTCTTGTTCTTAGGGTCAATTAAAGTGTTCATAGGAAAACCGAACCTGAGAGAAGGCTTAGGAACATGATGTTGATGTAGCAGGGGAAAAAAACAAATCTTCTAGAGCCTATGTCAGGAGCATATGCCAGGGGTGGTGAGCTCAGGCCAGGCCACAGGGAGCTGGACAGTACCAGGATACAGACTCTGGCATCTACTCATGCTGCATGTGGTGTTGCCATGTATGGTTCCACATTTGAAGGCTCCCTGTCACCAGGTGCACGAGCTTCGCCTGTGCTGTCACCTTCCCCAGAAGTATGCAAGGAGCAGCCTCTCCTCCTACTCCTGCTCTACCTGGTTCCTTCCTTCCCTATCCCTGTATTCAGACTACGTATTTCTAAACTACCCCCTCCTCCTCATCCTCATCACTACTGCATCTATTCCCTGGTCATCAGTAGTCTTCTGGCACTTAGTCCCAATCCATGTAAGTCCACAACATGGCCCTGCAAAAGCAATGGTGCTGTCACTAGTTCATCCTTCACAGAGCTGGGTTTCCAGTCCCCACCTGACTACTATCTGCTGGTGATTCCTCAATGCCACCTCACACCTGCACCAGCAGAACACACCTACTGCTTCTCTGGGTGCACTTGCTGCTCCTTTAGATCTCTCTGTTTCTGAAATGTCCTCTGTCCCACCAATCCTAGTCAGGTTCCATATCCCCTTTATAATTCAGCCAAGCCAGTGCCTCTTCCAGGAAGCCTCTTGATCCTGTTTCAGCGTCTCCAGATCTTGAATTGACTACACTGAAATTGGTCTGTCTTTTGCTCCAATCTCAATTCTCTGGGTAAAGAGATGTCCTTCACCAGAATCCCAAGCAGGAAAAAAAGGGAGAGGAAGTGTCCCATGTAGAGGTGACCACTTATCACAGGTGCTGCCAGGGGACAGACTGCCTGTGTCCTGCTGACCACTGCAGCCTCTGCCAGGGAAAGGGCTTCCTGGCCCCTAGTTAGCAGTCATTCCCCACCCCCTCCCCACCCCTGACTGGACATCTGAGGACCATCCAGGAACATGTTAAGAGCTTAATGTTAAGCCTTCTGCTGGCCAGGTACATACTGCTGGCTGCCGTGTCATCTAAAAGTCATAGGAGAGCCTTCCTTGGGACATTTGGAACACTAGTAGTGAAGAGAAGAGGGCAGGAGAGAGGTAGGTCTGAGTTTTATATGTGATGCTTTATTATCGGCCTCAACACGTCTATGGAAAATTCTTGATAGCATCCTACTTTATGCTGTTTTAAATAAACCCAGTCAGTTTAGTGGTGTTCCAATGCACTTAGAATCCTACAAGTCCAGGATTTAGACTCGAGCCCAGACAGGTCAGGTTATTTACCCAACTTACACAGTATATGAAAAAGCCTCTTGGGAAAAAAATTACCATATTTTATTTTTATTTGAGGTGACCAGAAGCATTCCTGTAGTGTCATAGATTCTCCCTGAGGAATGTTGCCGCGAAAGCCCATCTGCCGCTGTGCTTCCTGCTGCTCTCCAGGAGGAATATAGGTCATGCCATTGTCTCTTGCTAAATGGTCACACTTGGCAAGCACTTTGATATTCTAATGGCATCTAATGAGAACACTAGCTTTTGGCAAAATAAGAGAATACATTGTAGGATCCGCTAATTTGCTGCTGGTGGTTGGATATTAGCCAGTGACTTTGCCTCACCTAAGATAAAAGCTAACATTCGTTGCACACTTACAGTGCGCCAGATACTGTGCTAAGCATTTTATAAGTACCGTCTCATAGAACTGCTACTGGTAAATATTCTGTGCTGTTTGTTGTGTGAATCAGTGTGCAAATAAGCTCACTGCAGAAGCCCGCCTCTAATCAAGCTCTTCTCCACTCACCATCCAGAAGTGGGCGGTGCTGTGTATGAGGGGAGGGGGCTTGGAAAGAGGCCTGGTGAGTTCAGTTGAGACAAAAGCAGCAGTGAGGTGTTTGAAAAAGAGTTAATGTGAAGGTTGTTTGAGTCTAGTGAGAAGAAACTGAGCTCAGTTGCCAAATCTGTGTTTGCCTGTGCGTGAGAATCGGGTACGAGATAACAGAGTAGCTTGCCAGAACTGTGACAGTGTTGTACTGTCATCTTTGGTATTTGTATTACGTGACATTTTAAAAAGCGTGGTGAGGTATAATTGTTAACATTTTATGTTTTTTAAGGCAAATGTTTCATTAAAAATACCTCATTTCTTCCATAAGCACGTGATCTTAGAACATAAACAGCACTTTTAAATGTGGTGGCATTGTACCCTGTGATCACTGCAGTGGAGAATGGGAGTCACCTCACAGAAACCCACTTTACAGCAGACTCTGAGAGAAGATGTATATTCCATTAAGACACACAGCTCCTTTTTCCCTTGAGATTGGCTCTCAAATATGTAAATGACTGAAGAATAAGAATTATGAGGCAAGTCAGAAAAAAAAATCTGCATCAATAACATTTGAAGAGGGAAAGCAGCCAAGTGACTCAACAGATTGAGGAGTGTGAGCCGACTGGAGGGAATAGGTTTAAATGGAATCAGAGATACATCCAGAGGGGTTTTCATAGGAGAAACATCCAGACTATAAAGAGTGTAAATCACTGCTCAATGAATTATCAACTGCTAACTGAGATTCTGAGGGTAAAATGTGCCTCTGCTTTAAAAAAAAAAAAAAAAAAAGAGGGGGAAGGGAAAGTGTATGAATCTGCTTATTTTTCAAAAAGGAATGTAGGAATCTCATGAAGTCTTCAGCTACTGAGATGATGGGGATGGAATGAGAAGTCTGAGAAGGGCTGGCACTTGTCTGAGTAGGTTTTGTATAGATAGCTTGACTTTTGAACCAAGCGTTGGTTTTATTTATTCAAAAATAAAAGCCAGCTAGGTGCCAGTGGCTCAGTCTTAGCTATTCAGAAGGCTGAGATCTGAGGATTAAGGTTCAAAGCCAGTCCAGGCAGGAAATCCAATTAACCACCAAAAGGCTGGAAGTGGAGCTGTAGCTTGAGTGCCAGTATGCTGGCCTTGCACAAAAAAAAGCTCAAGGATAATGCCCAGATCCTAACCTCAAACCCTAGGACAAGCACTAAATTAATTAATAATTAAAAGCCAGATGATGGTAGCTCATGCCTGTAATTCTGGCTACTCAGGAGGCTAAGACTTAGAGGATTGAAGTTCTAGGCTGGCCTAAAGCAAAATAGTTTGCAAAATTCCATCTCCAGTTGACCAGAAAAATGCCAGACTGGAGGTATGACTCAAGGGGTAGAGTTCCAGTCATGAGCTGAGCAAGAGCATAGGGCCCTGAGTTCAAGCATGCGCGCGCGCGCGCGCGCGCGCGCGCGCGCGCACGCACGCACGCACACACACACACACACACTTACTTCAATCAGAGATGGGGAAATCTCAATTTTAAGGCCAAACAGGGCTAGAGAGTAAGTCTGTCTCCAAAAAAAAAAAAAAAGCCCAAATCAATATAAACAGGAGTAAATAGTTCTGATGTATCAATAAAGTCTTAATAAATCAGTAGAAGGAAAAATATTAAGGTAGCTGAGCTTTGGTCTGAATGAGATGTCTAGGTTTGTCTCTCTATGCTCTATGAACTCTGAATGTACTCAAGAAGCAACTGAAAGAGAACTCTGAGGGTTGGGAAGGACAGAGCAGCGTGACTAGAGACCCAAGGGCACAGGCATCTCATTACCCCTAGTCCACACCCCCAGCTCCCAATATAGTGGCACATGAAGCCCTGGCAGACTCATTGGTCCACAGGATTGAAAGACAACCCCACCAGAAGAACTAGGCAGGGCCAATAGCACCAGCCTGGAGGATCAAGCTAGAGTCCTACTGGCAACAAGAAGCCAGAAAAAGCACTGCATTCTGTAGGTCAAGGCTCCCCTCCTTCACCTAGAAATCCCAGGTGTCTGTAAAACACCGGCTGGTACACCAGACAGTTCTTTCTCTACTTTAAGGTATCAGTGGGCTACTAGTAACTAACAGGGGACAGCCTGCCCAGGATGTCCTGCCCATGACTTGCCCAGGAAGACTTTTCTTCCCCCATGTAGAGACCCTGCAGCTGAACAGGAGATACCCTTTGTCCCTGTAGGTGGAGAAGTCATTCCTACCACACATGCAGCACCAGATGACCTCAGATGACCCAGACAGACCAGAAGACCAAAAAGGCTGATTCAGGAAGCCAAGAAAACCTAAATAGGATAAACCCCAAGAAATTCACACATCGATCCAATTAAACCTCTAAGAATTAAAGACGAAGGAAACTTAACCAGAGGAAAACAGTATATTATTGGTAATGGTAACACCAATTCAAATTCATGTGGATTTTTCATTAAAACCATGGAGGCCAGAGGAAGTAGCACATATTTCATGTGCTGAAAATAACATGTCAGCTATGAATCTATATCCAACAAAACTATTGCTCATAAATGAAGAAACAATAAAGATGTTCTCAAATAACAGAGCCAAGAGAATCTGTGGCTAACATGCCAACTATAAATGTGAAATTCAGTTTTTTAGAAAGAAATGATGAAATCAAGAGACCTTGATTAGAACATTGGTAAGCAAGACAGAAAAAATGGAAAAAAGCAAAAATGTACATAAATGTAGTAGATTATCTTCTTTCTCTTGAGATGATGATGATAATGAATAAGAAGGAGAAGATGAAGAGGAAGAGGAAGAGGAGGAAGAAAAGGAAACAGAGCAAGACACGATCTGATGTAGGGCTCAGTGTATGTAGAGGAGAAGATAAAGGGATCTAAGTGAAGTGAGGTTTCTCTTTGAGTGAGTAGAGTGTGACAGTAGTAGACTGTAGTAAGCAACATGCATATGTTGTAATGCCCCGGGTAGCCAGCTACGAATTATATGACATGCTGTGCTGAAGGGCAGCAGCATGATGTCTTAGGAAATGTTTAACCAATGAGGAGGCAAGAGAGAAAAATAAAGAATGAGAAAGAGGGAGCAAACTAAGAACATGGTAAGATGGGAGACATAAATTCTGATGTCAGTAATTAATTTACAGGTGTAGTCTAAATATGCCAGACAAAAGGCTATGATTGCTAGGGTGTATTTAAAATATACAAACTCATAAACAAAAATCATGCTGTCTCAATTCAAAAACAATGACATAAATAGGTTGAAAGTATATTTTTCTTTTTGTTTTAAGTAGGCACGCCATGCACTCTAAAAGTGTATTTTTCTTTTTCTTTTTTAAATACACATACCATGCAAACAATCTAAAAAGTATAGGAATGGTTTTGTGTATACTAGTCAAAGTATTTCAAAGAAAATTATTAGGAATGAAGAGGATGTTACATAATGATAAAAAAAAATAAACTTACCAGTATTGATCTTAAATTTGTTTGCATCAAACAACAGTCACAAAATACACAAAGCAGAACCTGACACAGATTATAGTATTATAGTTGTATAGTTGAGGTCTGCAACATCTTCCTACTAGGAACTGACAGAACTATGACATAAGAAAACAGCAAGGGGCTGGGGAGGTGGCTCAGTGGTACAGTGCTCGCCTTGCATGTATGAGGCCCTGGGTTTGATTCCTCAGTACCACATAAACAGAAAAAGCTAGAAGTGACACTGTGGCTCAAGTGGTAGAGTGCTAGCCTTGAGCTAAAGAGCTGAGGGACAGCACCCAGGCCTAGAGTTCAGGCCTCACCTCACAACTGACAAAAAAAAAAGAAAAAAAGAAAAAAAAAAAGAAAACAGCAAGGATCTAAAAGATCTAAATAGCACAGCCAGCAGTATCTTAATTTACCTATATATAGGCTTTACTATGCAGCAAGAGCAGACTACATATTTTTAAGCACTTGTAGATATTTAATAAGATAGATTAATCCTGAGGTATAAAACAAATCTTTTTTTTTTTTTTGGGTCCGGTAGTGGGGCCTGAACTCTGGGCCTGGGCGCTGTCCCTCAGCTCTTTAGCTCAAGGCGAGCGCTCTACCTCTTAAGCCACAGCGCCACTTCTGGCTTTTTTCTTATGTGGTACTGAGGAATCAAACCCAGGGCCTCAAGCATGCAAGGCAAGTGCTCTACCACTGAGCCACCTTCCCAGCCCCTAAAACAAATCTTAATGAATGCAAAAGAACTGCTAAGATTTTATATAACCTTTTCTAAAAAGTAGGAGATGAAGGCATACTTCCCTGTTCATTCAGTGTTACCCTGATATCAAAACCAGACAAAGATGAAAGAAACCTACAGACTATCATCTAACATGAAACTCTTAATAAGATGTTTGCAAACCAAATCTAGCAGTGTATAAAAAGAATTATATACCATATTTGTATAAAGTAGGTTCACTTCAGGTTTGCAAAATCGGTTCTGTACTTGGAAATCAATGTAATCTCTACCTTGTTAACAAACTAAAGAAAAAAAAAACATATGTAATCATATTTAATAAAGAAAAAGCACTCCATTAAAGTCAAAATTACTTTTTTTAATCCAGCAAATCAAATTAGGAATAAAATTATTTTCACTTGGTAAGATCATGTATAAAAATACCTATAGCTAACAATAAATACCAGATACTTTTGCTTGAGATCAAGAACAAGACAAGTGTATTTGTTCTCAATACCTGTAACTTAACACAGTGTTAGAGGTTCTAGCCACTGCAGTAAGATAAGAAAAAGAAATTTAATGTATGTGAATGGAAAGGGAGAAACAGATTGACTGTGACATCATCTATGTAGAAAATGTTAAGAAATCCACCAAACAAATACTACTTCTAGAACCAATAAATGAGTTTATCAAGGTCAGTTGCAGTCCTTTATGCTGTAAACATACTAATAGTGAATATCTAAAAATTTAAATGAAAACCCAAAATTCATGACCATAGAAAGAAAGACTAAGCTGGACGTCTGTGGCTCACCTGTGAATTGTAGCTGTTGAGGAGGCTGAGAGCTGGGAATCTAGATTCAAAGCAACCTTAGGCAAAAAAAAAAAAAATCTGTGAGACTCTTATCTCCAATTAACCATCAAAAAGATGGAAGTGGAGTTGTGGCTCAACTGGTAGAACTAGCATTGAATAAGAAAGCTTAGGGATAGTGTCTAGGCCCTGAGTTCAAGCTCCAGGACCAGCACAAAAGAAAAAGGAAAAGAACAACAAATAGGAAGAGGAAGAGGAAAGAAGAGAAAAGAAAAAGGGAAGGAAGGAAGGAAAAAGACTAATACAATGAAGTTCACTAAAATCGAGAACTTCCATCCAAAGACCCATTGAAGTAGATAAAAAAGGAAGTTAGAGATTGGAAGAAAATATCTGCATATCACATAAAATAGAATGTAGGATATATAAAAAAATCTCAAAACTTGGTAGCTAAAAAACTTTAAAAAAAATCAAGCCAATTAGAAAAATTAACCAGTGATAGATACAGTGGTAAATAACTACATGGACAATCTTCATTTTTAGCAATTAGAGAAAATGCAAACTAAACCCACAGTGAGTTATCACTACATATCAGGCAAACTTCAAAAGAGTGACAGTGACAAACATCGAAAAGGATGTGGGGAAACTGGGTCACTCATATATTGCTGATTGGAATGTGAAGTAGTACACTTTGGAAAGTTTGGCAGGTTTTTGTATGCCTAACATGTGACCCAGCAGTTGCTCCCTTTGGCATTTATTCCAGAGGGATAGAAATTTGAATTGACAGAAAATGACCATTCATATCAGCTTTAGTCATAACTGTCTACAACCAGGTGTTCATCTGGGAATCCTTCAGACATGTTATATCCATAGCGTGTGGAAGACAGTCCTGCCACAGAAAGGGATAGGCCAGCTAGCCATGGCGAGCCCCAAGCCCCAAAGGATTATGGCAAATGAAGTGTCCATTCCAGACAGTTACATATTATGCAGTTCCAGGCTGGAAAAGTGCTGTACTGAACCACCACAAGCCCACGTTAAGAAGATCAAGCTACTAAACTGGTAATCAAAAGTAGCCTTTTCCCCTTGTTGTTGATTGCCTCATGTTGATTGTTACAGGAAAACAAGTTTTGTTCCAGTGGTAAATTCAAATGGGTTGATCTAGAACTATTGTATAAAATACTCTTAGGAAATAGAATAATCACATGATCTTGTATTCTCTCTCCTATTATTAATTATGGAGGGCAAATGTGGTTGCAGTTCAGTTACTTGTGCACAATGAAGCCCCCCAACATGGTGAGGAATCTCATACATGTCTGATTATAGTTGTGGGGACTGCGAATCAAGAGTCCAGGCAAGGCGTGGCACAAACAGATGGTCTCTGCTTCCCAGAGTCTTGGGAAGATTTGATGGCTAGGGGCTAGAAATATCTAGAACTATTGATGCTGGCTCTCTGTTGAGACTGTAGTTGGAACACTTACATATAGATTCTTTAGGCTTCCTCCTAGCACAGTGAGTTCCAAGAGCAGAATCCCAAAAGAGCCAAGTACAGGCACCAGGTATCTTATGAACTAGCCTCAGAAGTCACAGATTATTTACTCCATATGTCATCAGTTGAAGTCACAAAGTTCTACCAAAGATCACAGGGAACAGCTGGACCTCGCCTCACACTACACTAGAACTGAACAGTGAGTGGTTGGATCTTTGTAACAGGCCCAGTGATCACCTAAATTGGATAGTACTAGTGAAGTACTCTACCTCCACTGTGTCTTTTCTTTTCTACCAAGAATTTTTAGCCTGAATCTAATCATGGAAAAAATCATTGTTCAAATTATTGGATGATGTTCTTCAAAACTGGTTTACACTCTTCAAAAATATCAGTATCATGAAAGAGTGAGGAGGAAAGTTTAGATTAGAATTGAAGAAAGAAACATGTCATCTGATAGAATGTGCAGTCCTTGCCTGAACCCCTAGCCTATTTAGGTATGGGGTGGTGGTGTTAGGAGCATCAGTTAAAACAGAGACTTGTATTAGAAAAGTATAGCATTGATGTGAAATGTACTCTGAGTGTGACAATTTATGTTTATGTAGCCGAATTTTAGAATATTCGGGTTCTCAAGAGATCCAGCTGAAGTACTTGAGGGCGAAGCGTCACGATGACTACAGCTAGCTCTCAGATAGCTTCTGTGGGTGTCGGGTGGGGAGGACGACAGGATGCCGCAGAGGAGGGGGAGCTGGTGCCCTGGAGCTCAGGGACAGTGAGCTCTCTGAGAGCTAGATGCAGTATGGACATTTAGAATATTATTTTGTAAATTTTGTGCATTGAAATTTTTCAATACAAAAATATGGGGATGGTGTACACCTACATACAAACTCCCCTCCTATATAAGATTTCTGGGTGGGGGCTGGGAAAGTGGCTCAGTGACTAGAGTACTTGCCTTGCATGCATGAGGCCCTCCGTTCAATTCCTTAGTACCATGTAAGCAGAAAAAGCCCTAAGTGATATTATGGCTCAAGTGGTAGAGAGTTAGCCTTGAGCTGAAGAGCTGAGGGACAGTGTCCAGGCCCAGAGTCCAGGCCCCACGACTGACCAAAAAAAAAAAAGATTTCTGGGTGGATGAAGGAATGAAAAGGAAAGGAAAAGAAATGTAACTGAGCTGTCATCTGTATTCTGTGGTCAGGGAGATTCTGTCTACAAGTGACACAGTGCTAGGTGTAGCTGCACATGGGTGAGTGAGCCAACAATGCCCTTTTCTGTGAAAGAAATTCAAGAGAAGGGAAATAGCCAAGTCACACAATTCTTTATGCATTATAGAGACAACAGCTGGAAGTAAGAGCGGAGATGAGAGGTAGGGATGTACCACCAGAAACTCACCTGCACTGCACAGCAGTGTATGGAGCTGGCCCTGACTCCTTGGCTATCTTCAGGAACCAGAACCTCCCTGACCCTTGCTTGCCCCTGGAGATCACAGTCCAACCTTGAATCTGGAGTGGTAGCCAAGTTTCATCAAGAGAATCTAGTATCTCATTCCTATAACCCTGAAATCTGAGGATCAAAGTTCAAAACCAGCCCAGGCAGACAAATCCAAGAGTCATACGTCCAACTGACCAGCAAAAATAAGCCAGAAGTGAGAGTATAGCTCTGGTAGAACATCAGCCTTGGGCAAAAAAAAAAATCTTAAGTAAGAGCACAAGAGTGAATTCAACCCCCAGTACCAGGAAAGAAAGGGAAGGGAAGGGAAGGGAAAGGGGGAAGGAAAAGGGAAGAAAAGGGGAAGGGGAAGGGAAGGAAAAAGGGAAGGCAGAGGAGAGAAACTAGAAAAGGCCAGGAGACTGATTTTCCCCTAGCCTTGACTTGAGCACAGTGAGACCTGACCTACAGCTGACCTTCAGGATTTGAAGATAGTAGAATTGTATTATTCTAAGGCAACTTGTGGTAACCTGTTACTTGTCTGTCAAAAGTACTTGCAAGAGGATGAGGAGAAGGGGCAAGAGGCCAGTGCCTGGCAAGGCCACAGGAGTGGATCTTAGTCCCCTAACCCAGCACCAAGAAAGTCCTACTCTTCTGATTATGCTACCCACTTTGTCTTTTGTCAATTGGAGTCTCAAGGTGTTGCAGGTAGAGGCATGGACTTCCTCCAGGCCCAGGGAGCAGAAAGATACACAGAAAGAAAAGTGTGGTGGGAACCCTGTCAGTGCCAAAGGAACCAGACGGGTAGTCAGACAAAGACAAAACCACACAGGTCAGAGTAGACGGAAACAGCGCTGGGACCTGTCTCTCACATAGTTAACCCTGGGCCCTGAAGGGTGGGCTGGCTAGTAAAGGAGGGTTACTGTCTAACCAGACAGCAGTCACCATTGCAGAGGACTCCATAATGATGAGGACTTGCGTTATTTCCCATAGAAACCACACCCAAACAAGATGACATCTGTGACATTGGAGCACACCATAGGGAGGACAGGCATAGGTAGAGGAGGGTATCCTAGTCTGACAATAAAAGGTAATCTGGTGCCCTGCAAGACCCAGGACAGCCACTACACTGAGGCCTGGCAGAGCCAGGTGAGGCAGGAAGTTGCAAATGGGAACATTTAGTCAAGACAGAAGCAGTCTCCAAAGTGGAGGGAAAGGCTGTATCCTGGAGGTGCATATGGGGCTTGCTCCTTCATCCTGGTTCCTGTGATTCTGTCAAGCGGAGGATTCTTTTAAGTGAAGACCCCCAAAGCCTGAGATGTGGAGGTCATAGATAAAGGATGGGTAATACAGGGAGGGAAGCTAGGAATGCAGAAAAGCCTTCAGAATTGCAGTTGTGGTTTCACTCTAACGTCCTATATAATTAATTGATTGGAAGGTAAGGTGGACTTTTAGACATGCAACATCTCAATTTATTTATTTATTTATTTAGTCAGTCATTGGGGCTGAACTCTGGGCCTGGGCGCTGTCCCTCAACTCTTCAGCTCAAAGCAAGCACTCTACCACTTGAGCCACAGTGCCACTTTCAGCTTTTTCTGCTTATGTAGTGCTGAAGAATTGAACCCTGGGCCTCATGAATGCAAGGCAAGCACTCTTACCACTGAGCCACCTTCCCAGCCTTACATCTCAAATATTTTATCTTCACACCCTTTCTTAGGAGGATATAAGACGCTGTGCAAAGGCAAAACAAGAAAAGGGGGAATGTATAATGCAGAAGAAGCTGCAGCCCAGAAGGCACTGATGAGCTGCCCAGAAGTGCACTACTTTGGCGGCTGCACGGCTGCATGGGGTCTAGAGCAGAACACTGCTAGCTGGGGACTGAGCCAGGAGACTCCTGACACTCCACCAGCCACGGGATAGCATGGAGGAGCTTGTTGAGATCGTCAGAACCAGAGCTGAGTATAGGAAAATAGATTTGTGAATGAGGGAATTGTTTATTGTAGGGAAGACTTTTTCAGGAAAGGAAATGTAATTCTAGCACATGGGGTGACTCAATGGTGGACACTATTTATGGTGTCACAATAGTGAATATTGTTTTCATAGAAATAGAAAAACTTGTGGGCAGAGGCTTAAAAGAGCTGAGACCTCCCTGCCCATCATGAATTATAATTAGTGTCACAAGTGGATGGATCAGGAAAATGGGTCTGAAAATTGGGATTCAGAGTGGCAGGCTAGGGCGGGGTCACTGCTGAACTCCAGGCCCGCCCTCATCCTCTGGTTTCCTGTCCTTCTCGAACCAGCTGCCAGGTTCTCAAAGCTACCATGAGTGAAGCGGCCCTTCCTTAACAGCTCCACTGGAAAGCATGACTTAGCAAGGAGTCTGACAAGGTCTGACATCCTGGCAAGACTTGAGGCTGGGGAGCTCAGGCCAAACCTGCAGCCGCCTTTGAAACAGTAGCAGCAGGTGGCTCTGACACCCAAGTGGGGCTGTTCTAAGCAAGAACAAGTTGGCCATCTCTGGAGAGCAAAGACTCCTGCCTGCCAGTTTCTCCTCTGTATTAGCTACAGTACAATGCCCCAACAAGGGACAGTCTGTGCCCCCAAACAACTTGTTGGGTCAATACGGTTGGAGAGAGGCTTACTGCTTGGGACAGTCATTGGGAGCTGAGGCTGCCAGCGTAAGAGAGACAAGACAGGCATGCCTAGCAGGTGAGGAACAGTGATGGGGCATGGGCACGGTGGTTGGATTGGCTCTTCCTGCCCTTTCTGTGTTCCCTTACAGAGCCAGGAGCTGAGCAGGAGAGGCCTTTCCTTTTGCTACTCCAAGGGAGTGCTCAGGCACTGGGGCCTCATCCCACAGCTCTCCACCAGCCATTCCTGTCTCTTCCGCCCCCACAGGCCTGCCCTGTGCTGATTTCCCATCCCTGCACCTTCATACCTACAATGTTCTCCCTTTGAATTCTCCATCAGGGCCACTCAGCTGGAAGCTGGTACAGAGTAGTGGTAGAAATCACTTCAGATGCCTCTCACAGAGAACAGGAAAATTGGTAATTTGATGGAGTCGAGGGCTGAGTACCTGAATGCCAGCTGCTCACTCCTTCCAGCTTTGCTCTGCTTGGCCCAAGGACTGGGATGGCTGCTGGCTGAACCTCTGCAAGAAACTGTGTAGTACGGGCTCTAGGGCTCCATGTAGCCAAATGTAAGATCTGCTGTCTTATGGTGTAACTTGCCAGTGTGGGTCGGGATTCCCTTAGTAGTCTCCCAGATGATGGAGGCCTGGCGATTTCTGATCTGGGTTAGACAGTAGTTCTGTTTGCAAGCAGAGAGAGCAAGCATCCAGCTCCTGAGAGTCTAGCTGGAGGTGACAGGACTCACCCAAGACAATGCTGTGAGCTAGTCAAGCTGACAGGTTTCTTCCTTTTACCCATTCTGTCCACCCTCTCTCTTGTGTCCCAGGCTGTGTGCTGGGAGGTGGAGGTACAACATTGAAAGGCTCAGGGGTGTCTGTGCTAAGTCACCTATCACTCAGTCTCTGGGGAGCCACGGTGAGGTCGGGAAGTACCCCGGCGGAGAGCATGACCAGACACAAACCGTTTGGGGCAACCCAGAAAGACTCCCTGTAGAAGGAGATGCTTGGCCTGGAACAGTTCATTTTTTGCATGTTTGTGTGTTTTTACCAGATTGTGTTTCTATTTAAGTGTGTTTTTACCTCTTTCTATGTAAATAGGAGCAGATGTTTTACAACCAGATATTTTGATTTCATAATATATTTGGACGTCTTTCCTTGGCAGTGTATAATGCTCTATCTTGCTTTTTAAACATCTGCATAGCATTTTATTCTTTGGATGTACCATAATTTAAGTATTCCCTTTGTGGTGGCTACTAGTTTTTGTTATTATAAACAATATTGCTATAAAAATCCTTTAGTCTCTATCTCTGTAGTCCTTTCTCTCTGTTTCCTCATGACAAGATATGCTCATTAGTGATGCTGATCCACATTGCCAGTGTATCCTGTAGGAAGGTTCATCGATTCACACACTGCTGACAGTCTGAGGCCTGCCCTCCATAGCAATCCTTTTATCTTTGCCAATCTGTCCAGCAGAATATATCTTGGGTCCTCTCCAGTTTTTGTGGGGTTGTTGTTGTTATTATTGTTATTAATGGTGGGACTAAGAATCTGTTCCCGAGGCCATTGCTCATTTGTCCATGGGGTAGGTGCCTAATGCTGCACAAGTCTGGGGTTTGGGGAAACAGAGTGGCAAGTACTCCAAGTAGCCCCAGAAGAGAAGCCTGTCAGAGACAGGAGGTATGCATAAGTGACCCCTGTTGGGCTAATGGGCTGTGAAAGGCCTGTCCTGTGGAAGCTAAGGAGCATAGACTAGACTAGCAGGATGACATAGCAGCTAGAGCTTTGATCCTGAATAGTGCAGTGTGCCACTGATGGACCTTGTAGCAGTTGTGTTTGTTGGTGTTTCTCCTGCCTCTCCTGTCACCAGATGCCCCTTTATCTGCAGGGGGCTGCTATCCAGTCCACAGGACGGTAGGAACCTGGCTATGGGGAGACCTGCAGACAGAAAGCCACAAAGCCAGCCCCACTGTCTCTGAGCTCCCCAGAGCCCCAAGCTCCCTCTTTCCCTGCAGGACACAGAGCAGAGTAGAAACATGAGTAAGCTCCCAGGTTGCAGCCTGGATTTCCTCTTGGCCCTGCCTCTCTCAAGCTGCTGAGGTGAACATTTAGCCCCTCTGAGTCTGGAGTTCATGCCTGGAGACACCTACCTTGGAGTTGTCACCTCTGGTTTTGGTGCTGAAAGACAGTCTTCCTTTCACTGAAAGAGACTTCTCCCAATAAATTCAGTCTGGGCCTGGGAAGGTGGTTCAGTGGTAGAGCGCTTGCCTTGCATGCATGAGGCCCTGGGTTCGATTCCTCAGCACCACATAAGCAAAAAAGAAAAAAATGGAAGTGGTGCTGTGGCTCAAGTGGTAGAGCACTAGCCTTGAGCTGAAGAGCTGAGGGACAGCATCCAGGCCAAGAGTTCAGGCCCCACAACTGGACCAAAAAAAAAAAAACAAAATTCAGTCTGGCCTCTAATTGGTTATCTCAGATGCTTATGAATTAATTCCTTTAACAAATGGCAGCTGTAATTTGTTCAGCACCTTCTAAGACTTTGTCTTAGATGTATATTATAAATGTTTTTGTTTTTGTTTTTGTTTTTTACTCCTCATAACAGTCTATAAGGCAGAGAAGACAAGATCAGCCTGAACTTTTCTAATGCAATGTTACAAGCCTGGGGGCTCAGGGTCTACCAGGACTCCTTGGCCAGCCAGCTCCTTGCTGTGAAGAAGCCAGTGTTCTGAAGGCTGCTGCAACACACTGGCTGCTCATGGGACTGAGGTCTCCCGAGGCAGCTTCCTCCCCTTGCAGACAGGCCCCCAGGCACGCCTGCACCAGGGCCTTGGAACTCGAGATTCCTGCCACCACTGACTGCTGCAGTGTCATGCTGCTCCAGGAAGACTGTGTGCTGTGACTTCTAACTCCAGGCCGGTTTCATTTATGAGATAATTCTTACTAGCTGTCTCTGCATATATTGGGCTGTATTTGTGGATATGAAAATGGAACCTTTAAGAAAATACCTTTTTAAACCTCCCAAACATTAGGATTATGTTAAGACCTCCAGGCTTTCTCCATGCTGTGACATTTCCTGTCTGCATTTGCACAGCTTGGAGGGCAAATACACATTCATGGGTTACAGAATTATTTTCTCTTCTCATTTCTGTAGTCTTAGCTCATCTGGGCACTGGTTTTTTAGAAGGAACAAAATGCTTACTGGAGTCAGTTCTGTTACTTTTCTTTTTATCACGTTTTTTATTTAAAGAAAAATAATCCTCCGTGATGGTGGTGGTGGTACAGGTACAGGTACAGGTACATAGGAGGAAGACCAGCAGATCTGAGTCCTGGTTTCCTTGCTGGCCAGCTCCACACCTAGCTGCCATTTGCAAAATGGCATAGACTGCATGAATCGCTTCAAGGATGGCCCACAGTGGGTGCCTGTAATGGGCTGAGTCCCGCCCCAGTTCACTCGTTTGCATCCTGAACAATGGCAGTCTTTTCCAGCCTCTAATAAACATTCAGCAAAGACCTGGATGGACTTGATATTGGTAATTTTAGTAATAAAGGAAGGAATTATTTGAACCCAGGTAGTAATTTATACTACATATACATTGAGCTATATTATCCCCACAAAATCCAGCTATCTACCAACATTTTGAAGCTGTTCTAAAATTAGAAATTGGAATTCATAGGAGTTGACAAACCGTGAAGAAAATTCATCTGGGCAAAGGAAAAGAGAAAGTAGGTTTGCTATTTTCACTGAGAACTGACAATAGGAATTTAACTGGCTTCAAATTATTTGGAATAGCAAAGCGAGTCCATGAAAAAACTGGGTGTGGACAGTAATGATTAGAAAGTTTAATCTAGCAGGTTTTTTTTTTTAAACTCTTCCATTAGTGTTCCCTCCCTCCCTTCCTCCTTTCCTTCCTTGTTTGTTTGTTTGTTTGTTTGTTGGCAGCACTTGGATTGAACTGAGGACTTGTGTTTACTAGGTAGGTGTTGTACCATTTGAAACATGCCTACAGTCTCCTTTGCTTTCCTTATTCAAAGAGGGTCTCACCTTTTTCACAGACCAGTGTAGATGACGACAGTCTTCCTACTTAGGCTTCCCAAATAGCTACTAGGACAGATGCCTACCACCATATCCTTTATGTTGGTCAAGATGGGGTCTCATGGACTTTTTGCCTATGCTGGCCTTGAACTACAATCCTCTTGATTTTAGCCTCTTAAATGACTAGGATTCCAGGCATGAGCCACACATCCAGATCTTCTGTTAATTTAACAACAACAACAAAAGTCTCAGACAACTAAATATAATTAGTTGAGAAACTTAATACAGAGGGCTAAAATTCATTGTTCCATCCATATCAGTCCAATTTTTGAGATAAAGTCAGGTTTATATGAAGGTTAGTGGTCTTAGGGGGCATGAGTCCAATAGGGGGCTGGGGGACATTGTATATATGCTGTATTCACCCACAGGCTCATCTGAAACACTGGCCATGCTTTTATGGAAGATCTAGGATTGCTGGCCATCTCCACACTTCCACCCTGTCAGTTTGTGGAGTAGAACACCTCGATGGATAGCCCTGCCATGACCTTGAGGTCACTTCGATGTCTTGATTCTACATGTAGAGAGCCAGTCCTGAGATGCATTCCTTGGCCCAACATGGTATGCTCTGACCCTTGGTCATTCTCCATCTGGAAAGGGAAGCTGGGAGATAAGGGAGAGCAAAGTGTTGGCAGTGCCATGGGTTCCCTGTAGTCTTGGGTATGGAGAGGGTTTTTTAGGATGTGGAGGATCTGCTAGCTACTTTAAGAAATTTGCTGATTAATTGTGACTTTCAGATTGGAGAATGTCAGTAGTTTCTTTTCCTTCCTTTGAGTCCTGCTCCGGCTAGCACACCCTCAAAGAGAACCAGTCGCCCTATTTTGTTACGATCCATGGTACCTATACACTGGCACACAGTCTAGACTCCTTTGAAGATCCAGCACGTCAGTGGAAATTAGTTTAGAAATTTGTGTCTCAATCACAGTTTATAAAAATTCTAGCTCAGGATATAATCATTTGCAATAAATGATTTTCTCATTGGGCAGATGGGGAAGGGAAAGTTACTGTCATGTGACTCAAACATAGAATGGATGGGAGCTTGCATGTCCTTGTGGCCTTGCTATTTCTCTTCTCTTTGCAACTCCAAAATGAAGAGAAGAGGCCCCGGAGGGGGTGAAAAAAAAACAGCTAGCAGGGATGATTGGAAGAGGAAAGTACAAGAAGAAAAAGAGCTCTTGTGCCAGGATGATCCCATGTACTAGGCTTCCAGCTCTGAGCCAGAGCAGGGAGAGTAGAAGGAAGCCAGTGCCCCATATAAGAATGACCAAAGTTAAGACCTGGAGAGGTTTCTAGATTTGAAAGCTTGCTATGTAAACACTACTTAAATGTACTTGTCAAAAACACCTGCTATGCAGGAAGCATAAATAGTAGGATCTTGGTGAAGGCCAGTCTAGACACAAACAAGACCTTATTCAAAAAATAACTAAGGAAAAGATCAGTCTGGGGATGCCTCCAGTGGTAGAGCACCTGCTTTGCAAGTGTTGTAAAGCCCTAAATTCAAACTACAGACCACCCCCCCAGAAATCCATAATCCATGTCAAGACCAGCTCATAGCAACCTCACCCCCCACCATCATTTCCTCCCTTGCCTGGAAGGTTGTTTGCACTATTTCTTGATGCACTTGAAATAGACAATCAGGGGCCTGATCAGAGGGCATTTCCAAGAATGCTCCAGAAAGCAGTT
This sequence comes from Dipodomys merriami, assembly GCF_024711535.1. Taxonomy (NCBI): domain Eukaryota; kingdom Metazoa; phylum Chordata; class Mammalia; order Rodentia; family Heteromyidae; genus Dipodomys; species Dipodomys merriami. The sequence goes on from NW_027202427.1 coordinate 4,056,419, forward strand.
CTCAAAACTTTACTTTAGAACCTCTTTTCTCTCTCAAAAATTACTTAGGACCCCAAAGCGGGTTTGTTTATCTGAGTGATCTCAATCAATACTGGCCATATTATGTTAAGTGAAGCCAGACACAAAAAACAAATGCTACATGTTTTTACTCAATTGTGGAAGCTATAAAAATTGATCTCCTAGAAGAGAGTGGAATAGTGGTCACTAGAGACTGGAAAGGGGAGACAGAGAGATTAGATAATGGATGCCAAATATAGTTAAATAGAAGGGATTAGTACTGGTGTTCTATATATAACACAGTAAGATAAGTGTAGCCTACAACGACATATGATGTTTCAAAATAACTAGAAGAATCCAGAGGCTCTCAGCACATAGAGATGATGTGTTTGAGAAGAGGGAAATGCTCATTTCCATTAGTTTGGTCATTCTCTGTTATATACATATATTGAACTGTTATGTTATACCTCATAATTACACATGCATGAATGTTAAATGTCAGTTAAAATTTTTTAATTGAGTATTGGTAGCTCATGCTTACAACCCTTGATACTCAGGAGGCTGAGACCTTGAGGATCTCAGGTCAAAATTAGCCTGAGCAATAAAAGTCCATGAGACTTTTCTTTTTCTTTTGTTAGTCGTGGGGCTTGAACTCTGGGCTTAGGTGCTATCCCTGCGCTCTTCAGCTCAAGGCAAGCGCTCTACTGCTTGAGCCACAGCGCCATTTCTGGTTTTTCTAGTGGTTAAGTGGAGATAAGAGTCTCATGGACTTTTCTGCCCAGGCTGGCTTTGAACCATGATCCTCATATCTCAGCTTCCTCAGTAGCTAGGATTAAAAGCATGAGCCACCGGCGCCAGGCTTCCATGAGACTCTTACCTTTAATTAACCAACAAAATGCTGGAGGTAGAGGTATAGCTCAAACGGTATAGCATCAGCCTTCAGTGAAAAGGCCACGCAAGAGTGAGAGGCCCCTGGCCCTAGTACCAGTGCACAGACAGACAGACAGACAAAACACACACACGCGCTCGCGCGCGCGCGCACACACACACACACACACACACACACACACTTGTGTGGATCTATTAGAAGGGTTTCATGCAGCCACTAGCTGTCCCTAGCCCACTCTCTGAGACTGCCACTCACAGATTCTAGTGGGAAAGCCCTGATGTCAGTAAGGGTGCTATTTGTGCCTAAAATGGGTGCTCATCCCTCTCTTGTTACTGAGCAGACCTGGGCTGTTGCTGGGCAGTAGCCCCTCAGCTCAGCTTGGTGGCCAACAAGATCACTTGCAACTGTGTTGTGCCCTTTTGTACTTGGTCACGTTGTGGTTGTGTATTCACTTAAAGACCTAGGAGCTTCTCATCTGCTTCTTGCAGGGCAGCACCTGGCAGTTGAGACTCGGCCCCCCACAGAGGGCTTTGGAAACAATGTGTGCCCAGGCCCTCCTCTTGCCATTCTGCAGATTCTGTCCATTTTTGTTTTTTGTCTTTGTTGCAGGCTGTACCCTAAAACTGGTCTATGAGTTATTCTTGTTTCTAATGCCAAAGTCTGCCTGAGGTCTCAAATTTGTTTTCTGTGCTATGGGCTTGAGCTTTGTATTTATTTATAACCTTTTTTTTTTTCTGATTCTAAGACTTGAACTCAGGGCCTGGGCACTGTCCCTGAGCTTCTTTTTGCTCCAGATGGCAGTCTACCACTTAAACCACAACTCCACTTGCAGCTTTTTTAGTTGGAGATAAGAATCTTGTAGACTTTCCTGCCTGGGCTGGCCTCAAGCCACAGTCCTCAAATCTCAGCTTCCTAGTAGCTAGGATAACTGGCATGAGGCACCGGCACCCAGCCATTCCTGGCCTCTCCACTGTGACTCTGGTAAAATGGATAGCCATCCACCTTAGAACCAGCTGGCAGTCTACACTCACTGTGTAAGCTCAGCATGCTCTTTAGGGTCTTTTTATAATCGCCACTGTGGGACTGTTGCTCATTCCCAACCTGTACAACAGAGCCGTGAGGATTAAAATGTTCCCACACATAACAGTGCATAATATATAACTTTCACTGTTGTTAACATTATTATCTCTTCCTTTACCAAGAAATTTCTTGACTTCTTGAATTGACTGCTGCTATTTGTGTCTGCCAGTGGATAATCTTATGTGTCCCCAGTGTTACCTGGAGGTTTTCTGAGAAAATACGAGTCAGCCAATCATACAAGAGCATTTAGCGTACTGCTCTCATCCCTTGTGAAGGCCCAAGTAAATGACTCCCAGAAAAGCCAGAAGTGATCCAGGTCTGGGTCTAGTCTTCAGATTTGCATTCTGTGAGCCAGAGTAGGGACTGTGGGGAAGGCAGGCTGTAGTGCTCATCTTGCCAGTGTTCTATTGCTGAACAAGAATCATGACCGAACAGCAGGAGCCTGGTCAAGAGTCTTAAGTTACCAGCTTTGTGTCCACTCTTACTTGTTCCACAGTAGAGCTCCAATTTCATGAGTCCTGTTAACACTCACTTCCTATCCTCTCCATACTCAAGGTCACCACATGAATCCATTCTAACCAGGCACACATGGGTGGGGTGCCATCGAGTGGCCCCCTGGATGAAGTGCTGCCTGCTACCTATCTCTGGCTGACTACTTGGGCATGGGAGCAAAAGCTCCAGTATCATCTGCTCAAGGAAAGGTGACTTTGAGGAGGGAAACCACACAAGGAGGGCAGAGCAAGAGAGAGCAGAAGCCCTCCCAACTGTGTGCTAGCTTCTCACAGAGAGGAAAGGACTTGTAAGTTGATTGAACCCCTGTGACTATAGCTTTCTCCTGCTACCTATAGCCAAATCTAATTCTGTTTGACAAAGAGCCCCTGATGCATAGTCACTCACCCAACCCCTGAGTGAAGGCATGGTCGAGAACTTCCCTTCTGTTGCCCCTAATAGCGTTCATCCATTTCCCCATTCTTCATTTAGCACATATTGGGTTACACAGTGCTGTGCCAATGGCTGCATTCCAGTTAATATTGCTAAGGTTCCCATGGCCCCCACCTACCCCAGTGCTGTGCATGGCTTGGGATGCAGAAGGCCTTGAGTCCCCTTGAGTGGAATCAGGAGAGAGGACAGAGTGGAAATGGCCACAGTTTCTGTCAGGCTTCAGTTGCAGGAAGGAAAACAGTCACGTCAGCCCTTGTCCCTGTGAGTGCCTCTTCTGGTCAGCCCCACAGTTAGACTTCAGTTCTTCTCCGTGTTCTGTCACTTGCGCATAGCTCCCCATCTCTGAAAACATCAGGTAGGTAACCAGCATATCTGAGGGCTATGGGATCAATGTACAAAGCATAGAGTAGCTAGTGAGCTGTTATAGTGGAGGCTTCTGGAAAAGCTGGCGTATATTCAGGCTATTAGAAGGGCCTTGTTGATGACACAGGGAAGAGCCTAAATCAGTGGGCCAAAGCTGTGAGTGGAGAAAAAGGTGTTGAGGACTAAGCAGTTGAGGGCACTGAGGGGCCTGGACTTGGGTATAATCTGAAGGTGGCCTAGGGGCCAGAGTGGGTGAGGTGGAAGAGAGCAGTGCTAGCAGGTGCATCTGAAAGACCACTGGGCCAGCCAATCTGTATGTTGGTGGGAAGTGACCAGACTAGCAAACTAGCATGCTGTTGCAGAGGATGGGGCTAAAGGGGCTATAGCCCAGCCTTAGTGTATGTGAGGGGTGACCTGCATTGGGCTTTAGCAGTTCAGGACTCCTTTACCCTAGAACCTGTGCTCATTAGTGTCGATGGGCCCTGAGTATGACTCGCGTGGAGTTATGTGGCCTCACCCTGCTTCTGCTGAGTCCCTGCTGCCATGGTGATACCTGCTAAAATAACCCATACTGATCACACTGGCCCCTCACATGACAAGACACACCACACTGCTGGGTGTTCATGGTAAGACTTACGCATAGGATGACCGGTAGCAAGATACTTCCAGACATCAGCACTGCCTGTCCTTCTTCCTCTCTGCCCTTCTTTACCTCTGTCCTGCAGATTCCCCAGAGCTGAGGACTCCCTGAGAATCAGGAACATCATTTATAGGAAGAAGTCTTTCCACAACCACCCCCATGGTTGGCCTGGTACCCAGCCTACTATCTCTAGGCCCATAGAAAAGTGCTCCTAGAAGGAGGACTAGCCAGCTGGCCATCCTCGCTCCTGCATTTGTAGTTTGTTGGCCCTGTGGATGGAAGTACCAGCAGAAGGACTGGACTGCAGCCCTGAGCTGATGGTTGGTTCACTGCTGATGTGGCAGGCTGACTATCCAGGCGCCTGAGCTCTCCACAGCTGCTGCTACTTCTCCTCTCACCTGACCAACCCATGTGGAGAGGACAGTTAGTGTCTGTGACATGGCCCAGCTTGCTGGGGGCTTCCCTTGCTTATGTACCAGCTGCTCAGGAAACAGTTGGGTTCAGTGGACTGAGAAGTGTGCTACTAGCAGGGACTGGGGGCCATTCAGCATTGTGGAAAATGGAAAAGAGCTGATCAGAGGCTGTAGCCAGCTACATCCCAGGTGTGTATGGGCCCTCACAATCAGTGGGGCCCAGACGCAGTTCTGGCTCCCCTTGCTGACTACCATGGTCTGTGGGTTACGTGTCTCAGGTATGCAGTATCCCTTGGGCAGGGGTTGAGACAGGGCTGCAGCAACACTCCCCCCCCCCCCCCCCCGCCACAGCAGGTACATTAGGCAGGTGGCACCTGCTAATGGGGCAGTGCTGACCAAGCTCCAGAGCTACTCCAGGACGCTGGGGGCAGCAGAGTTGGGAGGGAAGAGGAGGGGAAGATAGGAGGCGAGGCTGAGTCCTGTCCCTCATCTCACACAAAGTGGTAGCACCAGAATTTCTGAGTCTCACCTTGCTTCTGTATAAGAACATCTACTTGGCCTGCAGTTCTGCCGAAGCCAGAAAACCACTGCTGGGTGCTGTCCAGGGTCCTGTGTTTTGCACTGCAAGTCTGAGATTACTCTGGTCACATCTCTCTCAGAAGATTGGTCCTCGAGGCACCCTTCCAAGCAGTGCTTCTCCAACCTCACCCCCTGGGTCACAGCGTTTACTTAAGCTGGAGTTCCCCAAGAAGTAGGAAAGCATAGTAGCAGAGTGCTACTATGCTCTGTGTCCTGGGTTTCTCTGTGAAGAAGTAGAGGAGGGCTGGGAATATAGCTTAGTGGTAGAGTGTTCGCCTAGCATGCATGAAGCCCTGGGTTCGATTCCTCAGGACCACATACACAGAAAAAGCTGGAAATGGGACTGTGGCTCAAGTGGTTGTGCTAGCCTTGAACAAAAGAAACTTGGGGACAGGGCCTAGGCCCTGAGTTCAAGCCCCAGGACTAGCAAAAAAAAAAAAAAAAAAGAAATGTGGAGTGGAGTGGTGGTTCAGCAGGGGTGGTTCAGGAGGGTGGTTCAGCCATGTTGTGCCAGGTACTGCTCTGGTGTTAGCAGTAGTCAGTGCAGTGTACATGCCTTGAACACATACCAGAGAGACTAGCAATAATGGACATCTACAGAGGAGGAAGCAGAGGCTGATGGGGGTCCGCGTTTGAGAAACTCTCAGCCCTGGGAAGATCTTTGAGCAGAAGGAAGAACTTAATGGCAAGGCCCTGAATAAATTTGCGCATCCATGGGCAGAGAGGTGGCCAGGGCCAAGGAGAAAGGGGAGGGACCCTGAGGATGCCCTCAGGAGGCAGTTTGGATATTCTTCTAGAGAAGCTTTGAGCACATGTGATTTGCACTTCAAGCAAATGGCTCTGCCAGGAGGAGAGTAAGAGAGCAAGTTTGGAAAGAGATGTCAGTTTGGATATGGCTGTTTAGGCATCTGGTGTGGGAAGAGGGTACATAGGGCCAGGGTTGAGAGAGTATGGTTGAAAGAAATAGTTGGACTTGAATTGTATTTGGGGTTTATATGATGTACTGAGGGGTTGACAGGTTTAATTCGAGAAGCAAGCTAGAGCAGGACTAGCTTGAAGCGTCCAATATGTCCAGAACATTGCTCCACAGCACCTCAACAGCCCTAACCCTGACTTTTTCCCACTGTAGGACAGTGTTGCTCATTTCTTTCTCATCAGCTCTGGCAGAACTTTCCCTGATGGGCATCCTTGGAACTCCTAGAACCTCAAGAGATAGACAGTCTATCTCTAGACCACACCTGGTCTATAAGATGGCGTTAATGTCCCTTCCCTCTGTGTAAGTGCTCCTTCTACAGACTCCAGACTCTTATTCCCATTCCCTTTTGAGATGTGGGTTTCAGAAACTTCTCTGTGCTGTTACTGCTCTCCACAGGAGCCATCATACTTGGATTCTCTGAGACTCAAGCCCTAAAACCAAGCCCCATCCCTCCATTGGGATTCCATGCATTCATTCTTTTCCCTGCCACTATTTTCTGTAGTATGTGTCTGGTGAAGGTACTGCTGACAGGGAACAATTCCCCTCCCTTAAATAGCTCTTACTTGAATGCCATGTCAGTGGATTTGTTTTTAATTGAAGGATCTCTAAGCTCTGAAGAGAATAATATATAATTGTCTGGCTTCCAGAAGTTAGCAGCTTTCTTCCTTCTCTGTCAAGATATCTCAGCACCCCGAGCAGCTCATTCATCTTCCCTGCCTGTTTCTCCCACCCTGCGGGACTGGTGACACTGCTTCTCAGGCTCTGGCCCACCTCGACTGAGGTCAGGACAGATGGTGAGCAAGCCTAAGAGTTCCTGTTTCTTGCTTGGAAATTTCTATAAAGGCCATTGATCCAATGAGCCCCTGTTCTTTATTAATATTAGTAGTAGTAGTAGTAGTATCATTTCAAAAAGTAAAATGGTGCCGGTGCAATGATAATAGAGCTGCAGACAGAGAGACACCGAGTCTCCGGGAATGTACCTGTGAAGGGGCCCCAGGTGCAAGCTCCCCTGAGGGGTGCTGGCCTAAAGCATGGCTTGATGGGTGAGACCTCAGCAGAGTGAGAGGGCTGTAACCTTCTGGGCCATGCCACGTGGCCCTGCTGTTAGGTTAGGCCTGGCAGAAAGGCCACCTCAAGAGTAGGCTATGAGGGGCTGGGAAGGTGGCTCAGTGGTAGAGCGCTTGCCTTGCATGCCTGAGGCCCTGGGTTCGATTCCTCAGCACCACATAAAAAAAAAAAAAAAGCCAGAAGTGGTGCTGTGGCTCAAGGGGTAGCCTTGAGCTGAAGAGCTGAGGGACAGCACCCAGGCCCAGAGTTCAGGCCCCACGACCGGACCAAAAAAAAAAAAAAAAAGAGTAGGCTATGGGAGGAGCAGCCAGCTCCTGGGGAACATGCATGGATGTCTTGGTACCCTGAATATAGGAGGGTTAGTGCCTGCAGCAGGGGAGCAGCAGCTGGCCTTTGGGGAGGCCTGCCAGGTTCCATCACTGAGAGCAACAAACAGGCCCCAGAAGAAGCCAGCAGGTGTGCATGTGCTTGGCCACTGCACTGTTACATTTGTGATTCCTTCCCTCTGACTAGTCACAATAATCCCTGAGGCGTCATCTCCTGAGAACCCCACATACACCCATGGCCCCACTCTTCTCAGTAGCTCAGACTGGGCAGTGCCAGCCCATGAAGTGAGGCGGTTTTCCTCCCTCCCCTCTGGGGCTGGCCTTCACTGAAGTCTGCTGGCCGCAGGGTTGTGGCAGCAAAGTGTTTGTGCTGAGCAGCCTCTCTGCTCTGTGGGGCAACCTGAGCATTTGAGGCCCAGAGACTCCTTGAGACCTTGCAAGACAAAGGGCATACATTAAGTGGGGGGTGGGGGGCAAGGAGGGCCTCTGCAGTGGGCTGTGTGCTCCTTTCCTCCCTGCCTCCCTCAGCACTGGGCAGGATGGCCAGCTGGTTTCATAGGCGTCCCAGCCAGTCTGTAGGCAGCAGGCAGGAGTGGAACAGGAGGCCAGCAAAGCACTAGTGGGCCAGTGACCAAGCTAGGGCTCTGGTTGTTGTTCCATAATAAGCAGGAGGCAGGGCCAGGCGTGTGGGGCATGGGTACGCTGCCGCTGTTCTTCCAGCACCGGAGTGGCCAGCGGGGCTCTGGGAGCAGTGCTTAGAACTCAGCTGACAATCACTGCTTCCTGTGCATTTATTTATCTCATTAAAAAAAGTTGTGCGTGCATGTGGCAAAACATTTAAGTCGATGTAAAATTGAATGCCACTGTCTTGCAAACCCTTTCTCCCCACTCACCAGACTAGCCATGTTAGTGCTTTCTTGTATATCCTTTTAAAAACTTTAATGCATATTCAAGCATATATTTTACCCAAATGGAATCATACTATATTGTTCTGCAGCTTGCTCTTTTTACTTTAATAATATGTCTTGCAGTTCTCTCTCTGTCGGTATATATAAACCTTCCTCATTCTTGTTAACGGTTACATAGCTAAAATCATAGATTCCTCAAGCTGGAAAGAACCGTTGAATCAATGTGATCTAATTGCCTCATTTCGCTAGAACCTGGGGAGGTGAGGTGACTTGCTGGAGGGTACAGCGAGTTAGTGAAGGAAAGGATTCCTCCGGGAGCTACTTAGAGGAAGAACTTCCTGAGGGCTGAGTACTGGGGATGGCAGATAGGCATGACAGGTAGGGGTGCCCACTCCTGCCGCTGCATTTCCACAGCAGCAACATCTGCACCTAGCATTCTGGGACTGGCAGCAGGGAGGAGAAAGGACAAGAGAGCCCTCGTATGTACTCACGTAGATTCCCAAGATGACATGAAATGTCATGTGGGCCAGTAGAAGTGTGACTATTCTACATTTCTGCCTTCATTGGCAAAACGAGCCACTCATTATTTGGAAAGCAGGCTTCTTCCTCAAAGTCAGTGAGATTTCGGCGTGTTCTTTGTGGTTCTTCTTGGGCATTGGAACAAATCATAGTGGCATGAGGGTGTGCCTCCTCGCTCCAAATTTGTTCCTCTTCTGTCCCCCACACTGCTTTTCCCCTCTGTATCCAACCATTGGGTATGAGTGGTATGAATGAGAATGAACAGAAGCCTTTTGAGGGCCTGCAGCGCTGCAGTTGCTGTGACTCTCAGTTTCTACATTTAAGATGAGGCTTTTCCTCTGAGGTTTATAGGAGCCAGGGTCATTTGTATGCTGCTGAGCCTCTTAGCTCAAACTCTGCAAGGGAGAGCAAGGAAGGCCCTTCAAGGTCCTTGAGCCCAGCTTGTCCCATCCAGCTACAGTGTCTCATGCTCCGCCCACCCCCACCCGGTGTGTGCTGCAGGGTATGTTTCCCCAGGGTGGCCCACTCACTTGCAAGAGTAGAGATATGAAAACCACAGAGTAGAAAGGGCACATCTTCCTGGAACATCCATTTTACATGAGGCTTTGGGGGGAGGTATGCTATTTTTATATTAAAGCAAACACTGATACTATGGAATAGCATGGAAAATTCAAGTTATGTTTTAAGATAAAAGAGGCAATTTCAAAGCAATTTTATTCTTTCTTGCCTTCGGCAGCTTTGGGCTTTACCCCAGGACTCTGGAGAGGGGACTGTGTTAAAAAGTGAAGTTTATCTTAAGCATGTTCTCATCCTAGAACCAGGAAGCAACATGGACCCAGGACAGCTTGGGTCTGGGTCTCCGTCCCCCTCTATATGGCTGAATCAGCTCTCTACTGCCCACGGCATGGTTTCCCCATGCTCTACTCTCTTTCTTTCCTTCTTTCTTTCTTTCTTTCTTTCTTTCTTTCTTTCTTTCTTTCTTTCTTTCCTTCCTTTCTTTCTCTCTTTCTCTCTTTCTCTCTTTCTTTCTTTCTCTCTTTCTCTCTTTCTCTTTCTTTCTTTCTCTTTCTTTCTTTCTCTTTCTTTCTTTCTCTTTCTTTCTTTCTCTTTCTTTTATAGGGCCTGAACTCGGCCTGGGCGCTGTCCCTCAGTTCTTCAGCTCAAGGCTGAAGAACCACTTTAGCTTTTTCTGCTTATGTAGCGCTGAGGAATTGAACCCAAGGCCTCATGCATGCAAGGCAAGCGCTCTACCACTGAGCCACCTTCCCAGCCCATAACTCCTTCTCGTGTTACCTGCATCATACACTGACCCCTTGTTCCTATGCTTATTCCCTAAGAAACTTGACTGGCTCAGTCCAGTCATCTTCTCACACTGTTCACAGGACCCTGGCCAGGCTAAGTATTAATTGTCCACCAATTTGATCCACTCAAGTGAAGAGTGCAGGTTACCTCAAGATTCCCCTGGAACACTCCTGGTTGGTGTGTGGGAGTGGACTAGTTGATCCTGGAAAGTAGTGTAAACTAGTTGGGTGATGTGTCCAGTCCAACCAGCTGTGGCACAAGGGAGAAGTGGGAGATGAGTGGTGGAGGTGAGTACTTTTTATCCCTGTGCGTCTGCTCTACTCCATGAACATCCTTTCCAGGCCCACTTCCCTTCCCAGACGTTGCCAGAAAACAGCTCTGAACTAGCCATTACTGCTGCGACACAGCTGAGCGTCAACTCACAAGATGCTTGTCCACTTGGACTCCTATGTGGGCTAGCTGGAGGAAGAGGTGAGGGTAGCAAAGCCTCAGTGTGGGAGGGCCCTGGTTGCTGGAGGCGAGCAGCAGTCAGGGCGGCCCAGCTGGTATGGACCCTCACCAAGACACTGCAGGTGGACCTGGTCTGCCAGCGGGGCTGACCTCCCATTTATCCAGGCTGGCTGTGTTTCAGGAGTCATCAGGCCTCTTTGTGTCTCTAAGTACCACGACCATGGACCAGGCTCTCTCAGCAGGAGTGCAACTCTGAGACATTTTTCTCCTTCCGGATTAATATGCTGGCAATGCTATGGGTTAATGTGCTAGAGATGGATTTTTTTTAACAAGGATATTATTTAACAGCAAACTTGCTTTTTAATCTGATTTTCATCCTGTCCGTATTCTTCAATGGCTTTTCACTGAAGAACTTTGTATTCTGTGTTGTCTGATGGAGAAAGTATAGGCACTTTACCAAAGGCACGCAGACCTGGGTTTAAATCCTGCGTGCACTGATAGGCACTGGTTCAGCAACCTTGGGCCATTTTCTTCGTCATCTCAGTCTCTTTTTTATCTGTGCTCCAGCCTTCTCTGGTTGATAGAACTAAATGAAAATCACTGGCGGTTAGAACCTCCCGCCATTCTGACCTTTGTCCAGGGTGCTCCCTTATGGCTTCAAACATGCTGTTCTGTTCTGCCTGAAACTGCTGCCTTGCTCATTTCCCTCATCCCCTGTCCCTTTTCCCCTACCCTGCCCTCCCTTCAGGTGGACTGTCCTGGTTTTCCTACTTCCTTCTCTGGAATGTAGACCAAATAAAGCTCTTTCCATAAAGTAAAAGCAGAATTCAACAAGCACTTGAGCATATGCCATATGGGGAAGGGTTGAGTGCTGAGGGCTCCGTGGTGTCATGATGATTGTATGCCTGGATCTTGTGTGCAATCACATGCGGAAAAGCAGTGCCAGTACTGCTGTCATTCATTGAGTGCCAGCTGCATTCTCTCTTAATCCTTGAAGCATTGCTTGAGAAAAGGATGAGACCTGCTAGGTTCTAGCTTCTCATTTGATAGATGAGGAAACTGAGACATGGAAAGATTAGGTAACTTGCCTAAAAATATACAAGTAGCAAATGGAGAACCCAAGATGTAAGCATAGATCCCTGGCCGTAGAGCAGTCATTCTCGGTCTTGGCTGCACATTCACATCTCCTGGCCAATACAGTCTGTTGGATTGGGTTCAGATAATGCCAGGGTCTAGCCAGGACTAGGGCCACAGCACAGCTGGCTCTCAGAGCCCAGCAAGAATTTCAGGCATGTGAAGTTGCAGGTATAAAACCATGGGGAAGTGGCGCTGTGACTCAAGCCGTAGAGCACTTGCCTTGAGCTGAAGAGCTGAGGGACAGTGCCCAAGCCCAGAGTTCAAGTCCCACGACCAACAAAAGAATAAAATAAAATAAAACCATGGGGACATGTAAGGACTGTGGTGAAATTTTGATGGTTGTTGTTTGAACTTAGGCACAGTACTACTGAGCCACATCCCTTGCCCTGTTTTTCACTGGTTGCTTTAGGATAAAGTCTTACTTCCTGCCTGGGAACATGCTTGGGCTGCAGTGTACCAACTTTTAGGCTTCCCATCTTTACTGGGACCACAGGTGCTTGCCACATGTTCAGTATGGGGTGAGAAGGGGTCTTAAGGGCTTTCTAGCATTGGACGATGAATGAGCCTCCCAAAAAGCTTACAGTCATGAGCCACTGGTACTTTTTTAAACAAAAAGAATATTGTGCCTCCGTCCTGCATGCCTCTGCTTCTCAGGCTCACGCCACATTGCTTGAGGACTTAGGGACCCAAAGATGGTACGTTTGTAACACGCTCCCAGGCCAAGCCGATGTTACTGGCTCAGAGCTTTTCCCTGAGTAGCAAGGCCACATGCTGCCTAAGACTGAGGAGAGAGACTATGCCAAGAGGCTGCCTTCAGTTCCATGGGAGAAAGAAGCACCTGCTCATCCTGGAAGTCTCTGAGTGGGCCTCGGGTCTTCTCTCGTTGTGTCACGGAAGCCTCTGTCTCTGTATTGCAGAGTATCTGCTTGTCTACTTTTCCCTCTGCAATTCTTCTGGAAGTGAAACCTCTAGCATCAGCACAAAAGGGGAAACATCATCTTAATGCCTTTGTGGCCTGATGCCCAGTGCTTCCTTGCCTCAGCCCGAGCAGGCTCAGGGTACAACGGTGCCTTGACGGTGGAATCCCAGCCCCAGAACCCACAGCATGCAGATTGCCCTTGAGACTTTGGACTTCACTGTTCTATGCAGAAAATCACTGCACTTCTCTAGCATCAAGACCTGTATATACAATTTTATTGAGGGTCGGATTAGCAGTAAGAGCAGAATTGAAAATACAATTCACGTCTTTTAGATTTTTAAAATTTTTATTTTCTTTCATGCTTTGCATTTTGTTTTCAAACTCTCCAGATATTCATTTTGCCAATTACGTTCTGCAGATGTAAGACTCAAGTAACCAGCAGCCTCCAAAGAATGGCTGGCTACCCAGCATGTGTCAGCGTGACTCCGCTGCCCAGCTCAGAGGCCTGCCTCTCCCGTGCCCTGCCGGTGGAATGATTACAGCGGTAGATTACCTTGTCAATCCTCTTTACCCAAAGCACAGCTTTGAATTCCCTCCCTGTCTGCCCTCACCTGGCTTCTGTCCATCTAGGTTAAGTTCTGTTCTGTACCTCACAGCCACGTAGAGCCTTGCCTCCCTACGTTAATGCCCTCTCCTGGCCTCTGGTCCGCTCCCAGGGAGATTGCCCTAGCTCACAGACCCTCCGTCCGGGTAGGGTGGAACTGACTGCTCAGTTGCAAACATCATTTAAATAGGTTTTGATCATTTGTTAATCAGGTACTTCTTTCTGATCCTTTCATGTAAACTTGAATACAACCTCTTCCCTCAGTTCCTAGGCCTCCATCTATAGAACCAGTGTACGGAGCTGCTCTCACACCCCTGCTCTGCTCTGCCCTCCCACCCCTGCTCTGCCCTCACACCCCTGCTCTGCTCTGCCCACCCACCCCTGCTCTGCTCTGCCCTCACACCCCTGCTCTGCTCTGCCCTCACACCCCTGCTCTGCTCTGCCCACCCACCCCTGCTCTGCTCTGCCCACCCACCCCTGCTCTGCTCTGCCCTCACACCCCTGCTCTGCTCTGCCCACCCACCCCTGCTATGCCCTCACACCCCTGCTCTGCTCTGCCCTCACACCCCTGCTCTGCTCTGCCCACCCACCCCTGCTATGCCCTCACACCCCTGCTCTGCTCTCACACCCCTGCTCTGCTCTGCCCACCCACCCCTGCTATGCCCTCACACCCCTGCTCTGCCCTCACACCCCTGCTCTGCTCTGCCCTCACACCCCTGCTCTGCTCTGTCCTCACACCCCTGCTCTGCTCTGCCCTCACACCCCTGCTCTGCTCTGCCCTCACACCCCTGCTCTGCTCTGCCCTCACACCCCTGCTCTGCCCTGCCCTCACACCCCTGCTCTGCTCTGCCCTCACACCCCTGCTCTGCTCTGCCCTCACACCCCTGCTTTGCTCTGCCCTGCCCTCACACCCTTGCTCTGCTCTGCCCTCACACACCTGCTCTGCTCTGCCCTCATACCCCTGGTCTGCTCTGCCCTTACACCCCTGCTCTGCCCTGCTCTCACACCCTTGCTCTGCTCTGCCCTCACACCCCTGCTCTGCTCTGCTCTGCCCTCACACCCCTGCTCTGCTCTGCTCTGCCCTCACACCCCTGCTCTGCCCTCACACCCCTGCTCTGCTCTGCCCTCACACCCCTGCTTTGCTCTGCTCTGCCCTCCCACCCCTGCTCTGCTCTGCCCTCACACCCCTGCTCTGCTCTGCCCTCACACCCCTGCTCTGCCCTGCTCTCACACCCTTGCTCTGCTCTGCCCTCACACCCCTGGTCTGCTCTGCCCTCACACCCCTGCTCTGCTCTGCCCTCACACCCCTGCTCTGCCCTCACACCCCTGCTCTGCTCTGCCCTCACACCCCTGCTCTGCTCTGCTCTGCCCTCACACTCCTGCTCTGCTCTGCCCTCACACCCCTGCTCTGCCCTGCTCTCACACCCTTGCTCTGCTCTGCCCTCAACACACCTGCTCTGCCCTCACACCCCTGCTCTGCCCTCACACCCCTGCTCTGCCCTGCCCTCACACCCCTGCTCTGCCCTCACACCCCTGCTCTGCCCTGCCCTCACACCCCTGCTCTGCCCTCACACCCTTGCTCTGCTCTGCCCTCACACCCCTGCTCTGCTCTGCTCTGCTCTCACACCCCTGCTCTGCCCTCACACCCCTGCTCTGCTCTGCTCTGCCCTCACACCCCTGCTCTGCTCTTCCCTCACACCCCTGCTCTGCCCTGCCCTCCCACCCCTGCTCTGCTCTGCCTACCCACCCCTGCTCTGCCCTCACACCCCTGCTCTGCTCTGCCCTTACTCCCCTGCTGTGCCCAGTTGCAGACCATCAGCCTTGTTTGTCAGGAGTTGCCATGCGTCTTGTCAGCCCTGCTTCAGTCATGACAAATTTCTCTAGGTATGTGTCCTTCCCATGTGCCGAAGCATATGTCCACGTGCCCCAAGGGCACGTGTCCTCAGTCCTTGCCAGCCTGGGGCACCCACAGGTACCCAGGTACGCCAGAGGTGTGGATCATCCCCCCACAGACACAGTCTTGGTGACTCACAAAGAAAAAGAGCTTAGGGGTGAAATTTGGAAGTCACTGAAGGTCTGTTGGGCTAAAGTTACATATTCAGTGTAAATCAATGCAAAAAAAAATCTGTGCATCTATTTTTAATTAATACAACTTTACATTTATGTGTTGTTTTACTATATGCAGTCGGTATGTGTGCACACACATGCATGCATGTCTAGGCTCAGATTTTTTATCTCTTGTAAGGAGAAAGTAGTAAATTCCTCCCCAACCCCAACAATATACTCAGCAACATACCCCAGAAGTGACAAAGGGTCAGGAGGCTCAGCCAAACCCCTGAAGAGGCCCAGTCCAGAACACATGGTTCTGAGGGAGAAGATGACATAAAAGGATCTTATCTCTCTGCTTTTCACAGATGCAGATGCCTCTGAGAGGGTCTCATCTAAAGCCAATTAGCAGTTCATACCTAGACAGGGTTTAAATGACAGCCAGTCAGATGTATTAAGAAATAGGACAAAGCTGGGCGCCAGTGGCTCATGCCTGTGATCCTAGCCACTCAGGAAGCTGAGATCTGAGGATCATGGTTCAAAGAAAACCCAAGGCAGTAAGTCTGTGAGACTCCTAGCTCCAATAAACTACCAGAAGAAGCCAGAAGCGGCATTGTGGCTCAAATGGTACAGCACTAGCCTTGAGTAAAAGAGCTGGGGCATAGCTCCCAGGCACTGAGTTCAAGTCCCACAACTGACCCAAAAAAAGAAAGAAAGGAAATAGGACATGGATTGCATATCCCAAGAATAGGAACGCTGGGAAGGGTAAGTAGGCTGCTTTAGAGGAGAGGAAAGGGCACAAGCTGGGAGGGGCACCAGTAGGAAGCATGCCAGGTAGGAAGGGAGCAGAGAAGCCAGGGTCGGGTTGAACTGAGAATGCCTTTATTCATTCTTCGGGTAGACATCCATCCAGCCTAGGATTTGGCCAACGACTGGCAAAAGAGATAAAAAGCCACCCAGGCCAGGTGCCAGTGGCTCACACACACTATCCTAACTACTTAGGAGGCCAAGTTCTGAGGATTGAAGTTTGAAGTCAGGAAAGTCAGTGAGACCCTCTTGTCTCCAGTGTAGAATGCCAGCCTTTGTAGGAATCCTTCACGACCATCCCAGGGGACCACGCTGGGGCAGGCAAGCAGGCACAGGAGACACATGGTTGCAGGTTTATTAGAGGAGCCATATCTCCCCAGGAGAGGAAACAGATGGTGTCCGACCCTAGGCGTGGAGAGTGAGGTCAGTGCATGTGCTGGTGGGTCTGGGTGGGGAAAGGAAGTGCCCAGCTGTAGGGCAGGCCTCTAGTGCAGAGAGGAGCTGAGGATCAAAGGTGGGGATAGTACTAACAGCCTCGAGCAAAACACTAAGGGACAGTACCCTGGTCTTGAGTTCAAGCCCCAGTACTAGCACACACAAAGCCACTCCAGAGTCTGTGCACTTCCCAGTCTAAGCAAGGGAGTCAAGTAGGTCAGCAGTACCCTGTGGGATGCCACTGACACTGACTGCAGAGCAGAGAAGGGCATTGGTGTTGTCCAGAGAGGAATGCCATTGTCCAAGTGAAGGGATATTTTTGTTGGGTCTTAAAGCAGTAATAGAAGTTTCCCGGTGGACAGGGTAGAACTAGCAGAGGAAGCAGTACATGGAATGTCATGGAGACTAGGGGAATAGCAACCCATTAAGAGTGAAATGCAGAGACTCTGGGGGCAGTTGCCAAGGTTATTAATAGAGAAGCCAGGTCTCAAAGGGAGAGTCTTATCTACCACTCCACAAGCACTGGGGAACCTTCTCAGCTGAGAGCTGACGCAGGTGTGGAGGATAACTGGAGGCAGAGGGACCAGAAGAAGGCACATCCTTGTAATGGTCTACTCAGAAGGTAATGAAGACTGAACAAAAGTAGCGATGGTAGGGAGGGGAGGATTCAGGAGATGGGCAGGAGGCAGGGCTATGCAGCAGCTCAGTGCCTGTTTGATAGGGGAGCCTTGGGGCAGGAAGCAGGGGTAATTGACTGGTAATGTCCAGGGGCTAAGTGAGGAGCAGGGCTGCTTGCCTGTACAGGAGTGGCAAGAAGCAGAGACATAGGGGGGTGTTTGGAAATTGTGGAAGAAAAATACTTGGCACTGGTTGAGGAAATGGAAGAAGGACGTATCCAGGGAGTGCAGTTCTGGTAAGGGCTGCAGGGGCCGGCATTGAGCTACGTTTTAAGGAGTCGAAATTGCTTCAGGGGATATAAAGTTCGTATCTTGGGCTCCAGCCACTCCCGAGTTGTTCACACATATCTCCAGCAGCCTTCCTGGTCTCTCCTCTCCTCCTCTCTTAAATGTTTTAAGTCTCAGTGGGCCCAAGGCTGGGGTGGTAGTCTGATTCCCCAGCACCACTAGCAGAAAATGTTACAACTCCCTCCACGGATGATCTGGCTCTGCACAGCCCCCACAGGTCCAGGCTGTTTCCACTCTGTTGCTGTCTGCTGGGTGGGAGACTATCCCACAGCCTGCAGTCTTTCCAGAGAGTCCCCAAGCTTGTCTTCCAGCCATAGCTAGGGCAGGCTCCGCAGGAGTGTGCTCAGGTTGGGCTCTGGCTGACCACACCCTTGTTTGCTATTCTTGGTAAAATATTGTTATTATCCTTAAGTTGTACAAAGAGGTTTCTGTTAGCATGTCAGTTTGTGAGAACAGCGTCACCCCTTTCGTCATCCTCCCATCTTTTCCGTGTTATTTTTATTCTTGAAAGTCTCTAGCCACGCCAAGTGGCCTCACCTCAGGGCCTTCCTCTTGGACTTTACATGGGTCAGGTCTCTGCAGGTGTCTTCCCAGCAGGGGGAGAGGCCTGATGAGGTACTTCAAGTGGCAGCACTCTCTTCTGTATCTGGATTCCTTTCTCGGTGGAGGCGGAATGTTCCCTCTCTTGTTTACTGATGTGCTCACTACTTGTAGAAAGCAGCTTGGTAAATAACAGGCACTCAACAACTGTTTGTTGACTGACTGACTGACTGAAAGAAACAAGTGAACGGTGGCCTGCTGAGCAGCATTCTCAGCACGCACCTTCATATTCAGTGGTTCCTACATCCTCGGTGTACCCCTGAAGCTGGGAGCCATTGCCCCCCAACCAGTTAGG
The DNA here is from genome assembly GCF_024711535.1 of Dipodomys merriami. Classification (NCBI taxonomy): domain Eukaryota; kingdom Metazoa; phylum Chordata; class Mammalia; order Rodentia; family Heteromyidae; genus Dipodomys; species Dipodomys merriami. The sequence goes on from NW_027202427.1 coordinate 4,074,679, forward strand.
GGGAGCTTCCCTCATGAGCCACCATCAGCACTGAGCCCACAGTGGGTGGTGAGCATCTCTTCTGAGGGTAGTGGTCATGGGAATTGGCAGAAGTGTGCTTAGGACAGGAGGATCAGCCTAGTGGTAACCTCAAGTAGGACACACTCATCTGTGAACTTGAGGCTGTGAGAATGGGGAAGGAAACGAGCTCAGAATCTCAGGAATTGTATATTGTATGAGAGGTACGGCTGAGCTAAGCTAGAGTTTGCCTGGCAGATCTTTGATGGCTCCAGGGCCTCTACAGCTGTGGCAGAGCAGGCAGGTTACCAAGATAGTCTAAGATCTGAGTAGGTGTAGTGAGGATTGGAGACTAGGTACAGCTTACAGAAAGGCTTTGCCAGGCGCCGATGGCTCACGCCTGTCATCCTAGCTACTCAGGAGGCCAGCCATGAGACGCTTATCTCCAATTAGCCATGGTAGAGCACTCATCTTAAGTGATAAAGCATAGGGACAATACTTAGGCCTTGAGTTCAAGCCCCATGACCAAGCAAAAACAAAACAAAACAAAACAAAAGGCTGAGATCAGGAGGAGGAGGAGCAGGAACTGGAGGCTCCAAAGAAGAGCCTGCCTGCCTGCCTGCTGGGAGTTGGAGGTGGGAATAGGCTTGGTTGGGTCATCTTAGCAGCCGAGGAAGGCTACCAGTTCAGTGTTGGTCTTTGTGCCCTCCGTGGAGTAAATGTAGAGACAGTCATGAAAATGGGACCCCTCCCTCAGATGACAGTAGGCCAGGATGTCGTAGCTAGCTTTGTAAGCTAGCAAGCACTGGCTGCCTAGCCACTTAGCAGAACTAAAATCTTCATCACTCATTGCAATGTGGCTGACTTCCTGTCCTGCACTTTTAGTATTTCATATTGATAATTTCACCCTTTTAAAAAAAAGTGTTCCTATCTCATTTGTGTTTTTTACTCTTTTCACTTAAGACTCTCAACTCTGAATATGTTAATTATCTTCACTTTCCTTAAAATTCAGCATTCCTGTGAGCTTGGAGAAGCTTTTGATAATTAAGCTGGTGAGTTTCAAATCTCCCCATATGGCCAGTGCTGGCCATGTTGACAGCGCCTTGGCATGGGGCTCTCAGATCCCTGGGATTTACTCCGGCCTTCAACCATTGGCCCTTTTCCAGCCTGCACTAACTTTGCTAGAAATCTCTCATTCCCTGGCCATCAGGATTTGAGGGTTCACGATTTTCCACATGGAACTGTGCATAGGTGTGCTCTGTCTGTGTGGCCATTGGATTGTTCGGGACAGCTGGACCAGGCAGGAAGGCACGCCGCCAGTAGGAGGAGGCAGGGAGTTGTCAGACCCTGGTCTTTTACTTGATGCTGTGACACCCTGGACTAGATGTCATTCTTGCCAAACCTCAGCGTTTTCATCTGCCCCAAGTGCGGCGATGCTGACCTTGACGTAGCACTGTAAATTATTTTAGGAATGTGCCTGTTGGAAAGTCCCTGCCTCAGAACCTGGCCCATGAGGACCATTAGGCCTTACAGGCAGACTGTCTGTGTTTGACAGGAGTTTTGAGTACATTGCTGGTATGCAGTGCACACTCAGTGGCTTCGGGTGCTTACATACTCCTTAACCATTTGGTAAAATGTTCCTACCTTTAGGAAAGATTGCTATTTAATCCTCCCACATTCCTGCAGCCCCCTTGTCCACACCCTGTCTCCCTTGTGCCCTATCATACCCTATACTACCCCAGCTGAGTACTCACCAATCTGCCAGTTGCCCTGTGCAGCGCCTGCAACAGAGCAGAGCTCAGTAAAGTTCTTGGACTGATTAAATAAATGACTCTCCTAACCATCTTTTTGGATCAGCTATATAAATCTAACCTTAATTTATATATACTCGGCAACTTTCTCTTGAGGGCATGCTGTGTGCCAGGCCCTGTTAGAGGCTCTGAGGATAAATGAATGAACAAAAGAGGCTAAATCCTTCCTTTGAAGAGGCTGCAAGGAGATTTCCCTTGCTATTTCAATACACCCAGGTCTGTCTGCCAAACATACGGCATTTTTTGGTTGGTTAATAGGGATTTTTAAGTTTTCTCAACATTTATTGAATGTTTATTCTGTACTGAGCACTGTTCTAGCATTTTACATTGCATATGTCATTCAATCCCCACAAAATCGTCTGAAGGAATCTTTGTCACCATTCCCATTTCACAGCTAGGAAGCTGAGACAGAGATCTTGACCCTTGCCCATGCACTTGACCAAGTGCAGACTAACCACACCCATACATGCCTCTGCAGCTTTGTTTCTCTCTGTTGTTCTTAGGATGTGCCTTAGACATTAGACTTGACTTTCCTTGTTAGATATCTGGGAATGCTGGATATGCCACTCTGTGCCACTTAGCATAGGCCTATGCATGTAGTAGGCCGTTGATGAATGTTTTTGCTTGGCCATGTGTCTTTTGGGGCTCTAAACCAACAGATGAAGCTCCTGCCCTTACATCTACAATTGCTCATGTGAGTACCACCCAGCCCTCTGCTCAGTGGGCTTACACAGAACTTGAAGCCTCAACACCCTCTCCTGCTTTGCTCCCAACCCAGGCTCTCCCAAGGGCAACAGCCACACTCCTCTGCTTACGACATGCCCTCCCCTTCCAGCCTCTCACTGTGCCTCCCTCGCCCTCATGCTTGCTTTTGATCTCACAAATCCAGGCCCTTGGAGAAATCAGTCAGTATGAAATATGAAAACTGCTTGGGAAGTAATTGAAGAAACACTGTGACTTTGGAAACCCGTAGAGATAATGCTCACACCTTCCTACTCACGTTATTTAATTTTTAATGGCAGATTTAATTAATGGAGATCAGGTCTTCTGCCTTCAGATGTGCATGTGGAACAGCTGGAGGGGCTGGAGGAGGGGTGGCTGTCTACAGGACAGAGGAAGAGGCGTCCCAGAATTGAGAAGCCCCCAGAAATGCTAGTTTGTGATTATTAGGTATAATAAAGGTGTGAAGATTCAGGACCATGTCCCTCAAAGACAGAGGGGTTTCCTAGCAACTGATGGGGTTCCATGGCCTCATTTCAGGCTCAGCAACCATCTTCCTGGGCCTTGGGCTGAGGGGTCACTGCTGACATAGCCAGGGAGAAAACAGCACTGTCTTGTTTATACAGCTCCCTTATCCCTTTAGAAATATGGAAATGTGGCTCAGAGATAGAGCTCTCCCCTGACAAGTATGAGACCCTGAGTTAAACCCCAGCACCACCAAAAACTAAGTAAAAACATGACTGTACTTGCCACTCTCTCCTTCAAAAGCAAAGCATTTTTCTTTACTTCTCATTGTGGGATGAAACCCAGGTCTGTGAGCTGCTGTTGAGGCGCTCCAGTCCCATGGCGTCCTCCCCAGCTCCCGCCACCCCTCACCCCTCCCCAGCCAGTGCGCTCTCCCCTCTCCTGCAGCCACTTGCACGCCTCAGGCTTCCTCACTCTGCTGCTGCTTTTTTTTTCTTTTTTTTTTTTTTTTTTTGGTCATGGGGCTTGAACTTTGGGCTTGGGCACTGTCCCTACACTTTTCAGCTCAAGGCGAGCGCTCTACCACATGAGCCACAACACCACTTCCAGTTTTTTTTCTAGTGGTTATTTGGAAATAAGACTGCCATGGACTTTCCTGCCCAGGCTGGCTTTGAACTGTGATCCTCAGATCTCAGCCTTCTCAGTAGCTAGGATTACAGGCGTGAGCCACTGGTGCCCGGCAATTCTGCTGCTTCTTATCCATGATGCTTCTCACTTGGCTCATTTCTACTCATTTATAAAATTTGTTCACAGTTAGTATAACTTTTGACCCAAGAACTTGGCTTCTGGAAGGTGCCCTATAAGTTTTTTCATTCCTGCACAGAGTTGTTCCCTTCAGCATCATTTGTAACTGTGGGAGCCTGCAGTATGGCCTTGTGTATCTGGGGGGGCGGTGTGCAGCCTAAGGTTTGTGGTATTTGTCTGCCCAAGGAAAGACTGTTTATTCAGTAGGAAAAGTGGATGCCATTTCTGGCAAGTGAAGAGATGAAGTGGGGCTCATCACGTCTGCCATGGGTGTCAGGGACGCGTGGACTGTGTGTGTGCTTACTCGAGCAGTGTGCTCAAGGGAGTACTGCCACCTCACCTGAGGGCTGCAAAGAGGAGGGGAGGGCTGGACAGCAACTTCCTCACTCACTCCAGACCCGGTCTCCATTCTGCTTTTGTTTTCTAAACCATTTGTATCTTTAAAGACATTGTTTAATGAAACACAGTGGTGCCTTAGTGTCAGTGGTGTAGCTGATTGGTAGAGCTATATGCTCTACTGTGCACTTGTTCTATTCCCAGCACTGGATACCTGGTTTACCTACTGCTGTGAAGGTATCCCCTCCCCATCCCCTAATCATCCTATTAAACATTGATTCCAAGGTTGGGCACCGGTGCCTCATGCCTGTAATCTTAGCTACTCAGGAGGCTGAGATCTGAGGATTGCAGTTCAAAGCCAGCCCAGGCAGAAAAGTCCATGAGACTCTCATCTCCATTAACCACCAGAAAACAGGAAGTAGCTCTGTGGCTCAAGTAGTAGAGCTCTTGCGTTAAGCTAAAGAGCTGAGGAACAGCGCCCCAGGCCCAGAGTTCAAGCCCCATGACTGACAAGAAACAAAAAACATTGATTCCAGTTAGTAAGGAACTTAAAAGTAAAATCTGAAACTTTAAATCTACTATAAGGGAAGCATAGGCACAAGCAAATTTTTCCCAGGTAGGATTCTAGATGTCCAGAGGATGGGAGCAGGAATGGACAGATGTAACTATATTAAACAGTTTATGCATAGCAAAGAAATGATCATCAGAACTAAGAGCCAATAGAATGAAAGAAAATCTTTCTTAGCTATTGAACAGATAAAAGATTAATATCTAGAATAGAGAACTGAAAGAAATTAAACAGAAAGAGACTAAATAATCCTTTTAACAAATGGGTAAGCACACCGATGAACAGATAGTTCTCACATAAGAAGAAATGCAAATGACCAATATACACATGAAGAAAATTTCAATGTCTTTAGCCACAAAGGAAATGAAAATCAAAACCACACTAAAATTCCACCTCACTCCAGTCTTAATGGCAGAAAACAAATAAAAACTGGAAGAGATTCAGGAACAGAAGATTCCTCATAGTGTTGGTGGGAATGCAAGCCAGTGCAACCACTATGGAAATCAGTATGGAGATTCCTGAAAAGACTAGAAGAAGTTCTTCCTTATGACCCTGCTATACCACTACTGGACTAGATCCAAAAGAGAGTAAATCACTGTGTAAGAAAGAAACCTGCACCTCTGTGTGTATCATGACACTGTTCTTCATAACAGCCAAATGATGGAATCAGCTGAAGTGCCCAACAACAGATGAATGGATAAAGAAGATAATGGGTGTGTATGAGTACTACACAGCCATAAAGAAAACGAAATGTCATTTTTCAGGAAAATGGATGCAACTAGAGGACATCATGCTGTGTAAGACAAGACAAACTCAAGCTCGGAAGATAAAATACATGTTTTCACTGACATGCGAAACTAGACCTAAACGACATTCATGTTCACAGACATGTACATAGGAATGTGTGTATGGTTAGACAGAATATGAACCAAGCTAAGAGACTGCTCGGGAGGAAGAGGAGAGGGGAGAATGGGAAAAGAGAGTGAATAACTTCATAAGTGTGTGTGTGTGTGTGTATGTGTGCGCGCGCGTGCGTGTGTGTGTGTGCGCGTGTGTATCATCCCCCGAGAAGGTGGTCTGACACACCACCCTGGCCACGCTACCCAGTGTCCCTTTGTAGCCTGGGAGCAAACTGAGTTTGTCTTGGAATCCCTGGACACTCGGTGGGTTTCAGGATGAACACAGGGTGGGGGAGGTCAGTTCTCCCGAAGCCCCAGATGGTGGTGAGTTCTGGGGTCTATCCAGGGCTCTCCTGTCCACGAGGGCGTTGCCAGGCCCATGCCAGGCCTGTGAGGCAGCATCTGGTACAGTGCCGCCCAGTGTGGCCTAAAGACTTTCCTGTGTTGTGAAATGTGCAGCAGCCAGATTCGAGGAGAGTGGGGCCTGTTCACGGAGTCATCTGGAAAAACCATAAGAGGACGCTGCAGTGCGGTGATCTCAACCACTTCTTGGCCTGCAGGTACTTCCTGTGACAGTCTTAGCAACCCCACATTTGTTCATCTCAGCCTGCAGTCGGCCTAGCCACTCCTGGTTCCTGCAGGCCAGCTGTCGACACTTGTGAAGTCTATCCCATATCACATGGGGTCCATCTTGGTCATGGCTCCTCCCATTGCAGGGTCAGCCAGGGGTGATAGGTCTGGAAGCTGGCGGCCTGACTGAAACACCCTGTGAGTGTTTGGTCCAAAGAGTGTGAGGTTATGCTGTGAGGAAGGAAGAGTCTGGGCTCAGCTAGAAGCACCTAGGATTCAGCACAGTTTAACGTTACAGCCCAGCAGCATTCTGTGCTGGATTGGTGGGTGCCTTGGGTGGTGCCTACCGCTTAGTTAAGAAAGCATGGCTCAGCAGAAGCAAGCTGCTTACCCAGGGACACAGCCAGTATGTGCCAAGCTGCCACCAAAGTTAGAAGGTGGCTTTGTAGACCATGCCACGTCTTCACAAGGTCCTCAAGGAGGTCGCAGAAGAGCACCTACTTGGAGGGAGAAGAGGGGCTTTGTTCCATTCCTCTTGTCCTTTCCCCCTCTACCGGGAGAGGGGAGAATGGGAAAAGAGAGTGAATAACTTCATAAGTGTGGACTGAGAGATCCAGAGAGAACATGGGGCTGGAGAGCGTACTGTGTGCCTGCTGTGTGCTGGAAGCATTGGCATTTCCCACTGAGGGGCTCTGGCTTAGAGGAGAGGAAGCGCGAAGAGGCATGCCTCGTGACATGCCTAGGCCCACTTTGCCGCTTGAGAGTGGCAGGCCCCATGTGGAGACTCATCCCTGCTGGTAGTGGCCGAGCGCTTCAGGAACTCTGCCTCTGAGGTTCCTTTTTCTTCCCTGACCACCCTCTGAGGCTAGGTAGGGGTTGTGTGGGAGTCCCAAGAGAGGATATAGGGTACCTTCCTCCCATGCCGCTATCCGAGGGCGAGGTCCCGGCCCACCTTGGTTGCCTTCCTCACAGTCCTGATTGAGCTCTGTGCTATGCAGGAAGTAGTTGTCTGTGGGGCTGATTCTGAACAATCTCACCTGTAAGGACTAGCATGATCCTTTTGTGCGGGCAGAGCCAGGCTAAGCACGTGGCCTGGGTGGACAGAGCCAAACTCAGGAAGCACAGCCCTGTGATCTCGCTGCAAAGGCCTGGTGTCTAAAGGAGGCCAGGCCTCAGGTAGGCCCGTGTTGCCTCTGCAGCCATGTTCATCACCCTGCACAGGGGAAACCTGATCTAGCCCTGGCTTAGGTTGCTTTCCCCTAGAATCCGCTTCCCACAAGACTGAGCCTTGAGCCTTGGTGGCTTCTCCAGCCACTGGGTATCATCCATTTGGGCCTTGAAGCCCTCCCACCTGGAACTGCAGGTGTTAGAACATGTGTTCATGCCTCTCTCCTCTGGGAGCGAGTAGTAACTCAGGAGCCTGTTCCGGATGGAGCAGAGCGACTGGCCTGGGAGGCACACAAAACAGTTAACCCCAGCTTTTTCCACCAGCCTGGCTCCAAGGCGGTGTCCACTGCAACAGATAGTCTCAGGCTGGATGGAGGGTGGACCTTTAGAATATCTCTGCTGTGCTCGGGACTAGTGGCTACCATGCTGATAAGTGGGTGTTGTGGTTGGCAGCAGAGTGTGTCCCAGGCTGGGAACCCACACTCCTGGGTGAGAGCCTGACACACTGCCCTTGCTGTGTGATTTTGGTCATATCACTATACCTCTCTGAGCAGCAGAGTCCACCTAAAACCAGACTGAGTTTTTTTCATTAGAGATGATAGATGTTTTAGGCTTTGTAGATCATACAGTCTTCGTCACAACTACTGTAGTCTGTCATTGTCACATAAAAGCAGCTGCAATATATAAACAAATGAGTATGGTTATATGCCCGTGAGACTTTGCAGAATGGGGGCCAGTAGGTTTTGCCTGTGGCTTATGAGGCCCTGAACTACAGGATCTTGTTGTGTTCTTCCAGCACTTGCTATTCTAGGACCCTAAAGCAGCAGGCAGTGTGGTAGGAGCTGGAACCCAAGCTGCGGACTAATCACTCTGCGTTGCTGCTGGTCAAGAAATTAGCATCTGTTGGTTTCTAACGCGGTTGTGTCCCATGAGGGCCAGGGGGATGTTTCAGCCTTTGGTAACCAGTTCTCTTTTTCTCTTTGTAGAATGCTGAGATGTATAAACTGTCTGCTCAGCAATTCCACGAGGCAGCTTCGAAAGCAGAGAGCGTAATAAAGTAAGAATTTGCTTATTGTTCTTTGTAAACTTGGCCTGCATTTGTAAAAACCCTCGCATGTGGTTTGATGCCTGCTGCTACCTGCCTGATTTCACATTTCTCTAATAACACGACAGCCATCTGTTCCTCAGCTCCCTCACCTGAGCCTAAGCTAACCATTGGCTAGTAGTAATTGCCTAAATTAGCACTCGGCTCTTTCCAGTTCCTCGGTCAGTTGGAGTGGGCGAGGCTAACTGTCAGAGATGTTTTCCAGGCTGGGATCTGGTGAGCAGCAATTTCCACTGTCTGCCTGGGCAAGGAGAGGTGATCAGGCCCCGGAGGAAGCCAGCGGAGGGCTTTGAGGTGTTTTCAGCATATCTCCAATCTCTGGAGGGCCTATAGGGGAGGAGTTCACCCTGTCCCTGTAGGCACCTCCTGTCACGTGCAATTGGGGTGGGACACAGTTTACTCCCAGTGGCTCAGGGAGATGGATGGCTTGCTCAAGTGACAGGCTGCGGTGCGCTCCTTGTGTTGTCTGTCCTGCTCCTGGACTGTCCTTGAACACTCAGCCCCAGCCCCAAGGAGACACAGGTAGGTTCTGTGCTCCTTACAAAGGCAGCTTTGCTGAACTTAGAGTGCTGGTGCCTGTGGAGGAGGAGTGGAGCCTGTGGGACCTGTGTGTAGAGAGGGTCTGTGCACCCAGGAGGCCCCACCAGCCTCCCACTCCCTCCCCACAGGGAGTCAGGTGGTTCTCAGGCAAGCCTACTTGCTATGAAGTGGTTGGATCTGGCACCGCAAGGAGATGTCAGAGATGTGTTTGGCTACTGGGTAATGGGGAGGTGTCGGAGTACGTGTGGAAATAACAGTAGCAAGCCGGTGAGGAGGTGGGCAGATTGAACAGAGAATGGCTGAGTACTCCATTCCTCCGTGTGGAGCCCGTGGAGCTGGGCAGCGCTGGGCTGTGGCAGGATCATGACCGCCGCCATTGGAGGCGTTACTAAACAGGGGCCCTCTGGCAGGCCCTGCAAGGTCATTTGGTCATTTGCTGCTATCCATTTCACAGCTGAAGAGCTGAAACCGAGGCTAGAGACTTCTCTTACAGTGTTGAAGGCATGGCTTGCCCAGCCCATGGCACGGGGGTGGGGTGGGAGGCCCTGTAGAGGTGGAGACTAGTAGAAGGAAGATGGTTACTGCAGGTGCCTTTGAATGGGATCTGGGACCCATCCGCTCCTGCTGTTGGTTCCCTACTACCCTGAGGTGAGTGGTTCCTCCTGCCAGGGGTGCTAGCACCATGGCCCAAAGCAGCAAAGGCTGAGTTACATGGACAGGAACCTTGACACAGAGCCAAAGCAAGCTCTGCTTCCCTTGAGGGGGGCAGGCCAGCACGGCTGACTGGAGAGCTGGGGTCAGACCTGGCTCAGGCTGTGGAACCGCATTCTCCCCACGTCCCTGCAGGCAGCAGAAGGCGAGCTGGGAGCCTGCCTGGGTTGCAGACTGGCTGTACCTCCGGTCAGGGAGTGCCCGCGCAGGCCTGGCGCCAGTGCGGTCCAGTCCTGGTCCGCAGCAGGCTCACTGTGGCCTGGGAACGGAGCCATTCTCCAGTGTGATCCTCTTAGGAACTGGCACCTCTGGAGGGATCAGGCCCCCCTTGATGAGTGGGATTAGTGTCCTCATGAGAGGGAACCCAGAGGGCTCCCTTGCCCCTTCCACCGTGAGAGAACCTAGAGAAGGTCCTGTCCGTGAGCCAGGAAGTGGGACTTCACCAGGTTCTGCACCTGCCGGCACGGCCAGCTGGCACGGCCAGGCACCGGAGCTGTGGGAGGATGTCTGTGGCTGGAGGCTGGCATATCTGTGGCACTCAGCTTTAGTAGCCATTTGAGTCACTCACCACACCTGCTTGGTGTGGAATAGAGCATGCTTGATAAATGCATTAGCTTTCCAATGCAGTAAACAAAAAGCAGTGTAAAGTTAAAGATTGTTTTCCTTAAATATCAAGGGGGAAAAAACCTCTGGGTAGGTATCTTGGATTAGCAAATGACTGTAAATGTCATGGAAGTAGATGCCAACTGCTGGTGACGGTAATCTTTGGAGTTTTCTTCCAAGACAGTGGAACATCTTTTAACAGCTTTGAGTAAATTGAATGGTTACTTACAGGCCAAACTCTATGTCAGTGTTTTCATTCATTCATCTAACACATATATAGAAAGGCTGCTAGGCCCCGCGGAGACAGTGAATAGTATCTTGGGAATGACAAACAACTCTTAAACTTAACTGCACAACCAGCTGTTGCTGCACAATTATTGTTTGTGAAAGAATTATGAAAGTACATGTCAGAGGAACCTAACCTAGACTTAGAAGAAATTATCTGGAGAATTTGAAGTGACTCCTTTGAGATGAGTTGAACAGAAGAAAGGAAGGGAAAAAGGTATTTAAAACTAGTTTTAGCATGTGCAAAGGCCCCGTGGCAAGAAGTAGATTATTTAAGGAGCAGAATGTTTTGGCTAGCTGTGAACCACTTTTAGACTGAAGTAGTCCTAAGATGATAATGGAGATCCCTGTGATGTTGTACCTAACATACTGTCATAACACACCACATTAATTACACTTGTATTTGTGGTGTACTGGTGTAAACAAACCTATTGAACTGCCAGTTACATAAAACTGTAACACATACATTTATGTAGACTACATGGTACTTGATAGGAAGTGACTGTTAATGGCTTGAGATGCTCAATGAACTGTACTTAATATTTTAGATTAGGCTCATCTTATAAAAGAAAACTTCACTGTAAAGCTGATGGCAGCAGCCGGGCGGCAGCATCCTCCTGCATGGGCCTCCTACATCCGTGTGCACCGGAAGCCTCACCTGAGATGAGCCTGGGGGCGGGGGGAGTGTACCAGTGATGTCCACACCAGGACTACTCTGTGTTTCCAGCCTGCCTTCCTCTCATGTAGCTGAGTGAAGCCCACAGATCTCTGTCTATAAACACAGCTTTAGCTGCGGCCTGTTTTGGTGTATTGTGTTTTTATCATAATTTGTTCAAAATTTTTCCAATTTTCATCCTGATTTCTTGTTTCGAAGAAATGTATTGATTAATTTCCAAATGTTTGAGATCTTTAAATTTTTCTGTGGATTGTGGGGCTTGAACTCAGGGCCTGGGCGCTGTCCCTCGGCTCTTCAGCTCAAGGCGAGCGCTCTACCATGTGAGCCACAGCACCTCTTCCAGTTTTCTGGTGGTTCATTGGAGATAAGAGTCTCATGGACTTTACTGCCCGGGCTCGCTTTGAACCGTGATCTCAGCCTCTCTCTGAGCCAGCAGTACTCGGCTTGTTTGAGAATTTTCTACTTACCTTTTAGACTATTGATTGCTAGTTTAAATTTTTTTGTGACAAGAGTCTTGCTGTATAATCCAAGCTGATCTCAAACTCACAAGTCTTCAGCCTCCCCTGGGACACAGGTGTGTCCACAGGAGGTGTGTGCCACACTGGGCTGATTTTAGTTTAATTTGCCATAAAAAGAGAATAGTCTTCCTTGTTTGAATTTTTTTTGAAACTTGATTTTTGATTCAGTATATAATCTGTTCTGGCAGACCTTTTTCTGTGTACTTAAAACAAATGTGTGTCTTGTCAATGAAACCAGTTGTTCCATATTCAATTAGGGTCTGTTATTTAAGCATGTTTAAATTTTCCATGTCTTTACAGAATGGTGAATTTATTGTTTCTTTCTGAGATCATTTTTATTTGTTTTTCACATGGTAGGTAAAAGTACTACTACTGAGCTACAGCCTCAACTAAGATCACTTTTCTTAGGACTAAAGAATGTCTTTTAAGCTGGATGTGGTGATGTACACCTGTAATTCCAGCCCTTGGGAGGCAGAAACATGAGTATGAGGCCAGTCTGGGCTAAAAAGTAAGATTAATCTCCAAAAAAAAACAAAAGAAACAAACAAACAAAAAAAATTACCTTCCTTTAGTATTTCTCTTAGTATAACTTTACAGATAAAATTTATATTTTCTATTGTGTGGAAATATCTATTTCATCTGCATTTTGAAAAAGATAATCATCTTTCAGCTCTTTGAAGATAGCTTTAACTCTTGTTTATTTCTAGTGTATGTTTTTCTCTTGAGATGGCAGTTGTTGATTTTACTCCTGCTACTTTGGGGTTCATTCTTTTTTCCTGACTGCTTTTAAGATTTTCGCTGTCCTTGGTTTTTAGCAGTTTTACTAGGTTTTTTTCCTTTGTAGGGTTTACGTCTTGGAGTTCGATGTCTTTTTGTCAGTTTGGGAAAGTTCTCAGCCATTATCTCCTTAGATCTCTCCGGGCTGCGCTGTCTGTCTCCCCCTCAGGACTGCCAGCCAGCTGCATGCATTACTGCCTCATAGGCCGCTTCTCTTTCCTGTTTCATGATTTTAAATTTTCATACTGTTTCTGCATTTTTCCTCTTGGTCTTTCAGTTCACTTATCCTCTTTATGGTGTCAAGTTGGCCTTAAACCTACTTGGTGGATTCCAAGTTTCAGCTGTTGCATTATTTTTCTGTTATACATGTTGCCTTTTTTAAAGGATTTCTAGTCTTTGGTGGAGTTCTGCTCTTGGCATGTTTTCTTGAACATAACAATAGTTGTGTTAAAGTCATCTGAGAGCCTGTGTTGTTGCCCCCTTTTCCCTTTGTGTGCATGACTCCTGTTTGAATATCAGACATGGTAGAGAGAACACAGAGGCTCCGGTGACATCATCTTTCCCAGAGATGTTTGCCTGTTCCACAGTGGCCACCAGATGAAGGCAGGCCTCCTCGCTCCCGTTGGGACTTGGCCAACAGGAGGCTGCTGACCGTCCTCCTGACACCCACTCTGCTGACTGCCCCTGAGCCAAGGATGTGGCCCTCCAAGACTCCATCTTGGTGAGCCCTAAACCACTGCTTTTGCATTTTCTAGAAATGGCTCTTTGGCCCTTCAGGAGCCTTTGGGTTATCTTCTTCACCTCTTTCCTCAAGTAGCTCAATAATTTACATGTTTTTAAAAGAACAAAGTGGCCGAGTGTTGTTCAAGAAGATGGCTGAGTGTTGTCTTGCTACTCTCAAGAATGCTTCCCTTGGGGTCCCCGGTGCTGTGGCAGCTTCTGGCTCTGAAGGACCTGTCCCCGGGCATTCCTTTGAGCCTGTCCGCTCAGCTGCCCTGCCTCGAGCTGAAAAGCTGCCTTTTAGGCTGAAGCTCAGCCTCTTCTCTTAGACCAGGAGCTGCCAGAAACCTCCAACATTGCACACTCATGGCTCCATGGCTACTTCTCACCTCGTGGCCTTCTAGGCCCCGCCTCTGGGTCCTTAGATACCTGCAGACAGACTCATTTTTGTTTCAGTTTAACTCCTCTCTTCCCTCAGGGAGAGTGCGGGTCTGCCTCATTGTGGCTGGAGAAAGGTTCTTGACGGTTTTTGCAAGGTATGGTTGGACTTGGCCAGGCAGAAGAAGCCATCTCAGACAGAGCAGATTGAGCCAAACACTGTTAGTAGCAGTAAGGGTGAATCAGAAGGACCCCCAAGCTTTTCTTGAGATTCTCAAGCTTTACCAAAGCCTGTCCAAATGGAGGCGGGCCAAGCCGAGAGCTTGCTGTGGTGAGGCAGGCTGGCAGTTTGGGACTCTAGTTTTGGAAGAAAAGTGCTGTTGAGATAGAAGTGAATATCTAAACTGTGTGTGTGTACACCCCCTGGCCTCTGCCTCCCTGCAGCCCAGCAGGCGGTAGTGTTCCAGTTTTCTGAAGGAGGAGATGAAGACCCCAGGGAACAGCCTGCATCTATTGTGTCACATCCATTTTTTATGACAGCCTTCAGTCCTCCTCCCGCGGGATTCATTCAGAGCCTGTCTTGGCTTCTCATTGTCAGGAAGCTTGTACAGTCTTCCCTGGCCCCACAAAGAGTCGGCCCTCAAAGAGGTTAGAACAATCGAGTTGAAGGAAAAGGTTATTAACTGTTTCCTGAAACTGAGTCATTGTGCTCCAAGGACTTTGATGCAGAGAGCTGTGATTAACAGAGCCGGGGCTGACTGGGAGCATGCGGGAGCTGAGCTGCCACAGGGTCTCCTGCACTCAGAAAGCTGTGCAAGCTGGGGGGGGGGGGGGGCGTAAGGGAGTAAATAGACGGTACCTCAGTGCACATCTGTTTAGTTAGCTGAAGACTGATGACCTATTAAAACAATAGTCATTCATTTGAACCCCAAATAAAATGGCATTCTAAACAGTCTTTAATCCAGATAACATTCAGCGCGGTCTGAATTCCAAAGATGTTACTTCCCTATTTAGGTAACCTTAGATAACCTCCATAAAAGAAGCTACAGTGGTTTAGAAGGATCAGTCTATTCTTTTAGAAGTTAACAAATCAAAGCCCACTTAATAAATTCATTAACAAATCAAAGTTTAGTTAACAAGTTTGTTTATTTGGTTTTTTTTTAAGTTACCAAAGGTGTCCGGGAGTAGGGGTGCCTTGCTGGATACTTGTGTAGTCCTGTCTTCTTGCTACATGAAACTTCTAGGCAGAGGCCGGGCTGTCCCTAAAGGCAGGTGTGGAAGCCTAGGAGGGTAGTTGACCTCTCAGGTTCAGATTTCCTGGTCAGTGAAATGAGAGCAAGGGCAGTGCTCACTTCTGCTTGTTCTTAGGAAGAGCAGAGGCGGTGACCCGCGTTCCTCTTCAGAACACACGTCCAGAGTGGCAGGTCTGTGTGTCTGCACTCATTCTCCCCGCCTTGCTGCGGCCCTTATCTTACAAACATACAGCTCTGGGATTAAGCTGCTTGCTGGCGAGCTGGCTGGCTGACTTCCTCAATACTGTGTGTGCTTTCCTCCAGTGCCACTGTTGGCAGAGTAATGCCTCTGTTGTGTAGGGGAGAGGAAAATGCATGGAGAAAGTGGATCCAGAGTGTAGGTGGGCAGGCGGCTAGCCCCTTGCCTGAGTGGGCTTCCCCAGCAGATGTGGAGGTGGGGCCCAGCTTTCTTGCATTCCCCTGAGCACAGCCTCTGCTATGCTCCCCTGCACGGCACTGTATCAGCTAGTATCAGCCACCAGGACTGACATGCAACTGTAAGAACCATTTGCCACCCCTGGGCCAGATAAAATCTCCTGATAAGAGTTTTCAGTTTTGAGATTTTGAGCTGGGCTTCTGATTTAAGAACAGACGCTATTGTAGAGTCTTTTCTCTGTGTATCCTGTTTTAGAATGATCACCCTCTTTGTTCCTACCAGGTGATGTCACTTAAATATCCAGCCTGAGCTTATTTTCTGCTTCCTGTCTGTCTTACCTAGTGCTGCATTCCCCTAGCTACCTGGTTAAGATTGTAGCCGTGATAGCTGTGCACCAGGCGGCTGCCATGGTGGAAGTCAGGGGTAAGGTTGACAGGCAGTTGGCTCTGTAGCCTGCAGCAGGGATCGCAGCCTCGCTGCCCATGGTGCGGCCAGGGCACATGACAGACCTCTGAGACACACTCCTGAAAGCTGCTGCGAAGGCATCAGGAGGCTTGCAAGCCTCTAGGAAAGTGTCTGACTCATTATATAGAATAAGTACTCGGGCAGTGTTTGGTCTATCATCTGGAAGCATTTTAGTGAGAGATTGGAGGTCAGAAGCAAAGGACAGCGAGCCCAAGGCACTGACTGAATCTGGAGCTAAGGAGAGGAAGAAACCAGAGCCCAAAGGCACCCCTGTGGCTGTGCCCCAGAGTGACCCTTACTGTGTGTGAGCAGGCAGCCTCTGGCCGTGTCTGAGTGGGGAGGTAGGTCAGGGATCGCGCCGGTCCACTCTGGAATACCAGACAGCTGCTTGTGTGTGCACATGGAGAGCCCCTGCCTCACAGAGAACAGTACTTATCCCTGGCCAGAGCATGTGAGTTCAGTTTAAAAAAAAAAAAAAAAAAAGGACCAAAGGAGACTGAAGCCCTAATAACATGCTTATTTTTTTTAAAGGCAAAAACAAAGACTCTATGGTCATTATAGTTTGTGTAACTAAAACTGAATAAGGCTATTAAAAAGATCCCAAGGAAAGGTGATTTAGGCCAAGGCGGAGACATCAGGAATGATTGTGTTCCTGGCTATGTTTAGTACATGAGTGTATGTGGTAGGAAGAGTAAATGGGTATACGTGAGCGTAAGAGGCTTGGCTTGTAGTGACTGGTGGCCACCTTGGGGTGTCCTAGTGTCTTCATGAGCTCTTGTGGGAGTGAGGAGGTGGTGAAGTGAGTTGGAAAGAGTTAAGAGAAGCATTTTGCTGCCAGGTGTATCAAAATCGTCTATCAGGAATAAGATTGTAGCCTCACTGGAGCAGATGAAATTCGGAATTGGCCCGTGATAGTCTATTGTTTCTTGCCATCATCAGTAGTGAAATGCTTACTTGGCCCTCGGCTATGAAGACACATGGTGGAGACTTGGAGGCTCCAGAGGGAGACTAGGTGGGTGAGGCTGAAGGCAGATATACATTGGGCAGCCTGAAAGGAGAAAGCTGACAGATCCTTTGGAAAGGAGACAGAGGGATGGCAGCAAGGCCAGACCTAGAGTCAAGACAACTCAAGTTAGGTCTAGCAAAGACCTTCCTGATGTGTAGCGAGTGGTGATAACTACATGAAGCACCTAGCCTTCTCCACAGATGTTTAAGGAAAAAGCCACAGTGTTATATCTGTAGTCAGAGTGTGGGGTAGCTAGCCCTCTTCCCATCTGTTCATAGGCAACACAAAGCTGGCATTTTATCTCTGCCTCCCCTGGCTGGCAGGCTGCCTGCCACCATGTCTCCAGGGAAGAGTTGCCTAGTCGTTTGCTCCTGGATGATATGTAGAACCCTATCCACCAGAGACTCATTCCTGTACCCCCCCACTCAGTCCCTGGGCGCAGTACTCACGAAGATTGGAGTATATTTGCATTATAATTTTAATCCTCCTCATTCTCCTTAAAGGTGAGATTGAATGATGATGCTCGATATAATGTATATATAATGGTTCAAGTGCAGACATTCTTTCCAGACACTGACTTGGTGGCAGACAGGATGTGTAGCTGGAGAGGTGAGGCATGGTTCTCTCTGGGGAACAGAACCATCGGGCTGCTCTGCCTGCCATGTCCTCACCTCCCAGACAGCTGGAGTTTGGCGAGGGGCGGGTCCAAAGTCCGGGGCAGGTGGAGCGGACGGCCTTGTCTCCCTCAGATGCACCCTAGTGCCTCTCTGTGCTGTCCTGCCTGCGCACATGGGTCCTACCAGGCAGGAGCTATGTCTTATTCATTCTTGTAGTCCGAGGCCCAGTATTTCAGCACTTTGTGGATATAGAAGCATCTATAATAAATGTGAGAGCCCAGCAGGACATGTGGAAACTGAGGCAGCAAGCACTGAGCTGGGCCTGAGCTGTGAGGCTGTGGGATGGGCCCAGCCTCACCATCTGTGTGAAGAGGAGCAGATGGCCGAGCACTTGGAGTCAGTGGAACAGGACTGCAGTAGTAGGCTTTCCTTGTGGGCTCACTGGGGAGGTGGCTGAGGGCTGGCGGAGGAACAGCAGAGTGATAGAGATGAGGTTGCCCCAGATGAGAAGGGCCTTCACTGCATACCGGAGTGTTCTAGAGCTCATCCTGTAGGCAGTAGCGAGTCGTAAAAAAGCTTTTTAAGTAAGGATTGGTATGATCAGACTTGTGCTTTAGAAGGATAACTGGCAGCATTTGTGAGAACAAAGCAGTGATGGCGTTGAGAGTGGAGAGGTGGCCCCTTCAGCCTGCCAGCCGGGGTGACAAACCATCAGCAGACATGTCCCCAGTGCCTCCCATACACAGTGCTCTCGGGGCACAGCCGTGGTCAGGACCCACATCTCCTGCTCTCAGGGTGATGATTTGCAGTGAAACAAGATGATTATGCAAAGTGCTACGAGAAGACAAAATAAGGTAGCGTGGCGGAGGGTGACAGGGGTATTTAAGATGAGAGCATCGAGGCTGCGCCTGACACTCAAACCCACCTGAGCAACAAGAACGGGGCAGATGCCCCTGCGAGAGAGCAGAGGTTCTTTCACAAGTTCAGTCCCTGAGCTGGGTCTTGTGGGAAGTGGCACCCTCCGGGAAGCAGGGCCTCCTGACCAAGGCCCTGGGGCTGAGCTGAGCGAGCGTGTCAGGAGGGCATTTCCCCTGTTCTCGCCACTGCTATGGGCCCTGCAAGCCCAGCCAGTGCTGTTGGGTTGCAGGGCCTGGCCTGCACAGCACTCATTCCCATAGAGCTGACGCCCCACCGGCTGAGAAGCTCAGGGGAGCATTTGCCTGCTGGGCGGCCAGCCTCAGCTTGTGCTTTCTTGGTACTCAGAGATCCATGACTCAAAAAACTGGGCTTAGAGACAACAGTTGGTTAATCCCCTGCCCTGAACAAAGACAGAAATGGCATTTCATCCCTGCTCTATTAATGGGCGCACTTGGGGAATAAAGCCACTGTTCCCAGAGGCAGTGGCCGGGGCTCTTTTTCTTTGTGCCACTTCTGTTTTCTTTTGAGTGTTACATTTAGATTAGCTTCTAGGGATTAAATGTTATTACAGCTGAATCTTTCTCTCTCTTTTTTAATCAGTAGAGAAGTAACTGCTTAGCACTGTTGCTATTAGGTTTATTTTCCCAACTCCTGTCACCTCTCCTGTGCCGATTCCTAAGGGGAGGTTTTGTAGGGTTTTGTCTGTTTATTGCACCATGCGTCCAACACTGTGGTCAGAGGCAGGGCTTTCTGTCTAGCCAGACAGTGCTGAACCACACTACTCGGGGCAAGCTTGAGGCCCTGCTGAATTCCTCAAGGGCCCACCATCAGGGCCTGCCATAGTGGTAGCAGCCGGCCCCAGCCTCCTGGTTCTGGTGTCCACTTCTCCCAGGACCAGGTGACGGTCCTGTCACCCCCCAGGGTTCTGCAGACCTCTGACTGTGCAGGCCCCCAGAGCCATGGCATCAGTTCCACCACGCTGAGGGGCTTGTTGCCAGGAACTCACCCGGGGGGCGTCCTCACACCTCCTGTTTCAGACCTGCACGCTCTCTAATGCGGACAGCGTGCACGTTAGGTTTTCTTAGTCAAGGCCATTGCTCTGCCACTTGAGTCATAACTCCAGTTCCATGAAGGTCTCTCGTACGTGTCCTCCACACCTTCTTTTTCCTTCGGCTTTATCTTTCCCTAAACCTTCCAGTAAGGGTCACACCTGGCCTGAAGGCTCCTTCTCCTCCCCTCCCTGTTAGAAATGGACGAGGCCCCAGAAGGCCAGGCAGAGTGCAGAGCTGGCATCGCCCCCTTGTCTGGAAGCTGTGCTCTGTCGGCAGCAGTGTGCAGGAGCTCACAGCTCTGTGTGAGCTGTGCTGTATGCTGTCTAAGCCTTAGCAGGACCCCACTAACCACAGAAAGCTTTCTGTGACCTCATCTCCACTCACAGGCAGGCACAATACACTATGTATGCTTGCATCCAGAGCCTACATATACTCCTCATTAATTTTATTCAGCCTATAGACTGTTCAGAAGTGCAGGTTCTGTTGGCCCTACCATCTCCCACTGTGCCTTCCAAAAAACTTGTTTAAGAGTCCATTCTGCACCTCAGCTGAGACACTCAGGAAAGTTAAGTTGTACCAGACTATGTCTCTAAGTTGACCTCAGGCACATGGGCCAAAATTTAACTAACGGCTAGACAGCCATTGTGTGCCTTACTCTCCTTGTCAGGATCCCTGGTAAAAGGAAGAGGATTCGTCATCTCCCCCTTTCCAAGAACTGCATACCGTGTGCTCTGCCTACGTTGGATGTAATGTCCCCTTTCGAATACCGTGCATTGAGATGCAGCTGTTTCTCACCAAGGAGTCTGCAGCAATGACAGTGGTTTAGCCTTCTAGCCTGTGTTCCTTCTCCTGCTGCTCTTCAGCACTGTTCAGTGTGTGGAGGAGCTGGTGGTCACGGAAAGTAGCTTGGTCCTACCCATGAAGACCTTCCAGACTTCCTCGCTAG